>NW_010314080.1:20301-84735 GCF_000700745.2 Antrostomus carolinensis
ACTGGTCTAGTGGAAGGTGTCCCTGCTGATGGCAGGGGGGTTGGAACTAGATGATCTTTAAGGTCCCTTCCAACCCAAACCATTCTATAATTCTATGATAATAGGGATGGGTTTCAGGGTAGGGAACACACAGTTGTGATCCCTTCACATATCCCTGGGTATCACCAAGGAGGGAGCTGCAGATCCCTGTTCCTCTCCCTGATTAACAGTTCATCCTCATCCGTGCTGTTATGGTGCATCTAACTGCTTTCCCTCTGGACCTCTTAGTCACACAAAAGGCTTGGATCAGAGCTGCACAAGAATTTGGAAAAACTGAGAATGTGACTGTCCCCTGGTATCACCTTCATAAGGGTACCAGCTGCTGGCTTCAGTGGTGCTGCTACTGGGTGATAAACTGAGTGTGAGGGTGAAGTTAGTCAGCAGGATTACACATTGGCTAAACCTTTCTATCCCAAAGTACTCCCTAGGCTCTTCATCCCACTGAAACACTGCATCCAGCATCAGGATGTGAAGCAACAGACAAACAGCAAATAAGGTGCTGCAGGAGAACAAGGTAAAGAATTCCCACTGGAGTCACTGCACAGGCTTTTGGTATAAAGTTCTGGTGTCCAAAGGCAAGGAGAAATTTTCTTGCTAACATCAAAACTTAAGTGCTTATTCATACAAATGCATTATTCTCAAAGTCTGCAGTCCTGAAGGATTAAAGAGATTGTCAAGATAAATCTGGGGCTCTGGTGAGTCACTCAAGTAGAACTCTGATGTTTGTATTTTCAGTTTAATAAATGCTTTCATTCCAAAGATTCCCAACTCAAATGTGAACTTCACCCATCATTACACACACTCCAAACAGTTGTGAAGCTGGCTGGAGGATGCACAAGGCTGCAAAGTGTTAAAGAAGTGGCTCACTTTTCTGATGGCATATTTCTGACTATCTTTATTCAGGAGATTAAGCACATGATGAATAACAAGAAAGAAACAGGCATTCAGGGCAGCCACTGCTCTAGCTACTGTAAAGCTCTGCGATTAAAGAGCCAGAGGGACTGGAGGAAAGAAGCAGCATGGGAATAGAAAGTAAGTGTGGGATGAAGGCAGGGAAGGAAGGAAAGTGCTTACTTTGATGCATTCCAGGCAGAACTGTGATTATGCCCAGAAAAATACAAGCTCAGGAAACACAGGGAGAAGTGTTTAAGAAAAAACATACACTAGACATGGATCCCTACAGAAAAGCACATTTTAAGTAGGTGCAAAACAATATATGGCATAGCTATCATGTGTGTCAAGGACAGAAGTGTAATGTCTACAATGTCCACAAGCAATAAAAGGCTGAATGCTGGAAGGTGCAAACCCTGAACTCTTAACAGAGTCCAGTAAAAAGTCACCCTGACATGAAACAAAAAACATCACAGTCAAAGCTGTGCAAAGGTGAAGGTCTAGGAAGTTGTACAGAGTATTTTCTGACTGAATATGACACAAATATCAACAATATCTTGGTCCTTTTTATGGTCCCAGGGCTATGGTGATAGCTATGCTGGACCACAAGCAACAAATCCTAAGGGAGAAAATTTATGCTAAACAGGTACAAGAGAGGAACAGAGCAGAAGGGAGGCCATTGTTACTAAAAACAATGACTCCCAGGGGGATCACACACATGTCCCTCCCTCACCTCACGGACACACAGTGCCCTGTGCGTGCAAGTGACAGCAACGGTGGTTTTTGTCAAGGGGCCTGAAATAGCAGCTTATCCATCAACCAAGAGTAGCACTGGGTCAGAGGGAAGGTGCACGTTTGTACCTGACGGCAGAAGGAGGGTTCACAGCAGAAGCCTGGAATTGCACTGACACTGCAGCAGCATCAGCCTTGGGTGTCTCACCTGGGTTAATGCCAGCAAGACACAGAGCTGCCAACAACCTCACTGCACTCCAGAGCATGCCAGTCTGCAGGACCACAGCTGGTAACACTTCTGTACCTCACAGCAGTGGCAGGAAGGTAAAAGTATTAAGTCTTGTGAAACACAGAAAACACCAGTGATAGGAGTCACACAAACAGGTGGGAAGTCTAGTTTGAAATAGCTTGTGTAGCTCCTATAGCACTAAGTATGCCCACTTTAATTGTATATGATATTGCTAACAAATACATCCATTCAAATAATTTTGCTCCTCTGCCTTTTTTCTCCTTTAATTGCTTCACAATTATCTGTGTTTACAGTGACCCATTAGTCATGTCTTCCATTTTTATGTCTATGCTGATGTTTCAATTGAGGTTCTCAAAAAGGGAGGCATCCTTAAGGAGAGCCCACTTGTTATTGTACACAGGATGCTTCTTTTGTATGTTTTCCTGGATTATTTTCACAGACTATCAATTCAACTGAATAATCCGTTCTCTGAATATGGGAATGAAGTATAGTGTTCTTGATTCTTTTGTCTTAACATGTGAGAAAAAATACAAGACCACCGTATCCACAGAATAAAAAGTGTTTTGCAGGTGGTTTTAAAAAAAAAAAAAAAAAAAAAAAAAAAAAAAGATATTTTTCCCCATTTATAGTATTTGCACTGAAGAAGTTTTGGTTTTTTGTTTGTGACAGTGAATATGCTTATCATGGTGCTTGTAAAATGTGGGATTAAGTCTGTTTCCTAGATGACATTGCTCAGGCCTAAAGTTCAATGAGGGGAAAGGAGACAAATAGTTTAATGCTACAAGTCTTTATGCTATCTGAGTACACTTAAACCACAGCAGATAAGACCTCAGCAGATCAAATATTTTTTAAAAAAATTCATGCAATAGTGACTCAGTGTAGAAAACAGCATATTCTTTCATGCCATGAAGCACAACTTCTCCCTTCCCACATTTCTTCTATACTTCGATAATGTGACCCTGAAAGGTCAGCCTCCCTGGTGAGTGGGACTGCTCCCACTAAGCCTTGCCCTAGGAGTCAGCTGTGGAAAACTACAGTCTTCGATTTGTGAGGGGTAAACCATGTTAGAGGATCTATCTCTAAAGCAGATTTAAAAAGCACTACTCCAATCTCAGTGACATTAGAGAATGGGGAAATAGAAGTCAGAAAGTGACTGAAGACTCTCATGCATGTGCTTTTAATGAGACTACTGCTGTGTTTAGCATTTAGGCAGTCCTCACCTGTTCTACTGACCCAAGAGCCACAGAAATGTGATCTGCCTCATTCATTTCAAAGGAAATTTAAACTCTGAAGCCTAATTTACACATCATCATTGTTAATTATTTCAGTGCCGAACATCTTAACAGAAAGAGCTCATTAATGGCTGCATATTCTGTTCACTTGAAAGGACATCAATACCAACAGTGAAAGCGGCATACTTTATCTAGACTAACTACCACAGCCGTTTTGTATTAAGAAGATGTTGCAGATACCAAATGGTACTGATTTATTAGAGATATCTGCCTTCACTGCTGTTTTGTGGAGTTCTGTAGAGGTTCTACCTTACTCAGCAAGACACAACCTTGAGGTCCAGCATTTTTTTTTGCTACTGGGATGACAATGAATATTGTCTTTTCACTTGAGGTTCTCAATTATCCAAATATGTCACTGAATTCTTTATGACACTTATCATATTGAAATTTGTGACTCACTCCTGGAGACAATCTCTTCCAATAAGGGCAATGTCAGGATGTGACAGAGCTGAGCATACATTAGCTCTGTCTATTGTGTTTGTGAAATGCTCACCTAAAGTGAACATGTAAATAAAGTTGTTGATGCCAAAATGTCTATGATCAGACTTTAAAGCTAGTTATCTATTGAAATAAATGGGAGCCAGCCACACTTCTTTTGGTGAGACTACTTCAGCACCACTGAAGTTTCAGTGATACTGTTCTCCTCAGACACTGCTGTCTCTGGATCCAAGGTTCTAAGCAGCTGCTAAAACACCACAGTGTTCCTAGTACCCAGTAAGGGGTGCCACCACTTCTGGTGACCGAAGTCAGCCACAGCTTCTGAAATGAGAGTAGACTGGACTCCCTGTGCAGATGTTCAAAGCAGGAACTCCAGGAGAGACTGAAATATGAAGCTTGCTAGACCAGGACATGTCTCCTGTAACTTCTTACTTGCAGGTGCTCCCAGGCTGGCTGAGAAAGGATATTCAGAGGTTAAAATATCCAGCCTACAGCTGAATAAACACATACTGCTATGGGTGATCAATTGTCTGATGGGTCAGGCTCAAAGGGTTCTGGTCAATGGGGTTACATCAGGTTGGCGACTGGTCAGTAGTGGAGTCCCACAGGGACATTGTCCTTCTCAATGACTTGGATATAGGACTTGAAGGACTGCTAAGTTTGCCAACAACACCAAATTAGAAGGTCCTGTGGACACTCTCAAGGGCAGAGAGGCCCTACAGAGAGATCTAGATAAATTAGAGAGCTGGGCAATCACCAATTGTATGAATTTTAACAAGGGCAAGTGCCAGATTTTGCACCTGGGACATGACAACCCTGGACACACATACAGACTGGGGCATGAGAGGCTGGAGAGCAGCCCTGCGGAGAGGGACCTGGGGGTTCTGGTCGATGGCAAGTTGAACATGAACCAGCAGTGTGTCCTGGCTGCCAAGAGGGACAACCGTGTCCTGGGCAGCATCAAGCACTGACTGCATTGCGATAGAGGCGAGAGAGGTGATCGTCCCGCTCAGCTCTGCACTGGTGAGGCCTCACCTTGAGTACTGGGTGCAGTTTTGGGCACCACAGTATAAAAAGGATATAAAGCTACTGGGGAGTGTCCATAAGAGGTCACCAAATTGGTGAGGGGCTTAGAGGGGAAGCTGTATGAGGAGAGGCTGAAGTTGCTTGGCTTGTTCAGCCTTGAGAAGAGGGGAGATCTCATCGCGGTCTGTAACTTCCTCACAAGGGCAAGAGGAGTTGCAGGTCCTGATCTCTTCTCTCTGGTGACCAATGATAGGACCAGGTGAAATGGCAGGGGGATGTGCCAGAGCAAGTTTAGGTTGGAAAGAACATTAGGAAAATGTTCTTTACACAGAGGGTGGTGGAGCACTGGAACAGGCTCCCCAGGGAGGCAGTCATGGCACCAAACCTGAAAAGATTCAAGAAGCATTTGGACAAGGCCCTCAGACACATGGTCTGAATCTTGCGACTCTCCTATGCTAGAGCAAGAGTTGGACTTGATGATCCTTGTGGGTCCCTTCCAACTCACAATGTTCTATGATTCTATGATTCAAGGTTTATATATGCGGAGCTCTAAAAAATACAGGAACTCCAAGCTCTGCTTATGGGTGGAAGAAGCACTGATGAAGATTTCAAAAACAAAAAAACCAGCCAGACTTGCAGTGAGATTATGTTGCAATCAAGTCATCTTGAAGGGCTGCAGTTGAGTGAGCCACTACATTGAGAGAAGGCCATTGTCTGCATTTCATGTGCTGCAGTACTGTTTCTTGAGCCACTGTGTTTCTCCACACAGCACTCTGCATCCTTGCACAGCATTTTGCAAGGGGCCCCAGCCCTCACCGCAATGGACTGCAGGATCCCACAGCTGCAAACACAGCTCTCCAAGCTGTTCCTGCCATAAAAGCACAAGATGTGCTATTTAAGATGCCTGTCTACATTTTTGTTCTCCTTTTCCGAGCCTCAGAAGGATCCAGCCTACACAAAGTCCCATGATTTCGTTGTAAGGCTCAGTAACTATACACTTTGCAGATAGGCATCTCCTGGTGTCCTACTGGAGATCATCATCATTTCTGAAGAGATTTGAAACCAGGATGACTCAAACCATAAGCCTCATTGGTCCCTGCACTGTTCCATAGGTGAAAAGATCATTAATTTATTTTTTCCACTTCTTTCTCTCACCCTTCAACTTCTCTCTTGCTGCACTGCTGTGCAGATGGGCTGATCTTCCTTCTATGGGAGGTATAATTTTTCAAGACCCAGAGATAAGACTGCATATACCTGTATGAAAAGGGCTCCCTTATTAAGATGGGAAGAAGTCTGGACTAGAGCAGCATAGGCAGGAGGTGGATTGATTTATCTCTCAGGAGGAGAGGGTTGCCTAGCTTTGCAAAAGACTTTTTTTCTCCAGAACAGACACAATATAGATACCCCAGTGGGATCTGAAGGATTTTCTTTGGAGAAGCACTAAATTGACAAGAATAACGATCTTCTACAGCATTACTGATTTATTCAAATAATTTCCTGTCATAACTGTGCTATATAACAAAAAAGCATTTGGCATAGGTGCTTGTTATTTTAAAAAATGTCCTCTGTTCATAAAAGGAATCTTTTATTCAGAGTGCAACTATAATTTTCAATAAATATTGCGGTTTTGCAATTGTCAAATTATGGGACACGTTATTTGTGACAATTTTTTTCTACTAAGATTATCAAGGAAAGGAGAAACAGATATTAATTGAGAAAACTCAATTAAAAGGGAGCATAAAGGGTTGGCTTTGGATCTACTAGGAGAACTACTAACTGCATAAGGTTTTGTACAACTTGCAGCTGATCAGTAGAGGTCCAGGCTATTTGTGAGTAGTTCCCATCTAACCTGCAAAAACATAACACTCTTCCAGAGCTTCCTTGACCATTGCCAACCGACAGAAAATGCGTCTGTCTGTAGATGGACAGACTGGGTTAACTGTGTTTTCCACTTATTTCTGAAACAAGCCCACCATATCCCAGCCTGAAGCCGATCTCAGAGACATAACTGAACAACGCTTTGTGAATCTCAGCTTTTGTGATTCACTGCCTTCAACAATGCAAAGCAGAGCTGCGTTTAATGATACTGAGAAACAGATCTGTTTGAATCGGACTGGCTGATGTAACATGCTGAAGGATTGTGTTGTGGCTTGAAGGACAGGCACCCAGGGACAATGAAACTGCAAACCTACAGTGCAATGTAAATGCTGCATCAAACAGCTACTGATTCATTATGGATGTATCGCACGCTGTAGCTACATCACCCGTTCAGTTTCCAAAAGAGTCCTTCCTCTTGAATAAACAAAGTCATGCGGGAGCAGCAGTGAAAATCAGCACTTTTCTTCCCTACAATTATATGAAATTTCACCTCTGCTTTATCTACAATAGAACTGCACTAGTCCAAGTTATGCACATACATGTTATTTGTGTAGTAAAGGCCTTGTGGATTAATCATTATAAAACAGTAAACAGCTTTTGTCATGATCAAGCAGCAGAAATAAAAGACCATTGAATAGCAAATTAAAAAAAAAGTGTCACATTTTTCTCTGGTAAACTCTTAGTTTAAAAATTCATTGAAGCCAGAATATTAGATCCAAGGCTTCTTACCTCAGATTTTGAAAGAGTTTGAATTGTGATTCAGATTCATATCTGTGTTTTGCTCCATGGGCCTAAATAGGGATGCAGAGGCCAAGCCACCCTGAATGGAGAGGAAATTCAGGTGCATGTGTGAATACAGTTACCGTCACAATGACAGTAGAGTCAGAAGTAGCTGGTACAAAGATCTTGTCCAATATTCTGCATAACACAGCTACAAAATCTTGCCGGGTTTATTGTTACCTCACCCCCCTCACCTCTGACATCATGTTATAGCTGGTTTTGGGTTCAGAATTCCCAGTGATGGAAAATCCACCCTTCCTTATATGAGTTATTAGTTCAACTTTTTTCACTTTTTTTTTCTAATTGATTACTTTTGCTCGATCTTCCAGTCACAGGATACTTTTATGTCTTTTCTTTGAAGACCTTTGTGTTGCAAGTAGCTGCTCCACCACCGAGATATTTGTATGCCACAATGAATTTGCCTCTCAAACTCGTTTTTGATGAAGTCATCATAGCCTTTAACATCTTTCACTGAGGTTAAACAGTCTTGCATTTGGCACAAGGGAAAAACACACACAGTTCCTACAAAGCAGAAAACACAGCTATAAATCTGAGCCTTTGCACGTGCCTCACAGTAACATGTACCTACATCACAAATCAAGTTCACAAAAAAATCCCTTTAATTAATATTAGCTGTGTTGTCCAAAATAAGGCAAAGTGTTATAGATACAGAGCTTGTGTCCAGACTACCAAAAATAGAATTTGTTGACATTTATTTCTCCTTATGTAGATCTTAGCAGATGGAACTAAGGACTACAATTTAACTATTACAAACAAATTAATGCACCATATCCTGTAATAAAATTGATAAAGTATACCTGAAAAAATTTTGACTGGAGAGTTTAACTCTCTTAATTAACACAGTGGAGTAAAAAGTAGCTGTATGCAGAGCTGACACAATGCTCCCAATGAATGAGGTATGTTGATTAGTGAGGACAGAGCTTCCACATGATTGCAGGGTTCATCAGAGCTGTGGATATCTTCCAAGGCTCACAACATACTTCCCTTTTTTCCAGGAATCAGCTTGGAAGTGTCATGAGACTGGACTTTCAGGTCCTTGCTGGCTCTAACCAAGGCAGAGTCATTTGGTTGCACATTATCCTGCTGTCATCCACAAATAATGGCAGCAGGGAAATGAATGTTAACTTAATTTACTGCAGGTTTGGTTTAAGATTTGGGCAAAGGTTGGGGTCAATTCTCACTTTGCCTGAACTAGTTGTCTGTCCTGGGTGTTAAAGCCTCAAAAATAATCACTGACCCTTGCATGCTCTCAGCTTGCTTTGAACTGCTTCTAGCCTGAGCAAGGAGCATTTTTCCATGGGTGAGCAAGTGAGATGTCTCAGCAACAAAAGCTTACCTACGGTGACAGTCGTAGTCTGGCCATTCAGCCACACAGCACATACTGCCAGGGAGAAGATGCTCCTGGATTTTGCTTCAGATACTGAGTGCACTTACTGTGTGGGCAGTTTACTGACCCTGTAAGCGATATCCTCACTCTGTCCTAGGCACTAGTATAGAAAACTAGTGGTGACACTGCATTGTTCTCTATTTTTCCATACGTGAGAAGAAATAAAAGCAGTGACCACTCATGCAGTGCCTCATGGGTGCCTTCCACAAGCCAGAGACAACTGATAAATCATGGCATCTTGAAGTACCAGGCCCATGGATTAACTAGATAATTATTATCACCATTTTACAGACGGAAAATGTAAATAACAAAGAGGTTGAAGACTTGTTCAAACTTAAATCTCAGTTCAAAGAATCTGGATTCTATATCCCAATCCTACAATTAATTTTCATGATGAAATGATATTCCACAAAGCACTCTTACATAAGTATGACAATCAGCTTACACATACAGTGGGTTTTATACTAACAGAGAAACCCTTTATTCTGCATATTTTCTTGATGCTCGTCAAGCATTTGGGGATCCTTTTTTCAATGCTTGTGGTTCTGCCATGTATTCAGATACAAAGAGACTGAACTCAGTTAAGAGAGACAGTGGATCTTATAAATCCCACCAACAGGACTAACAAGCCCTAGAGACTTGATGTATATGGAGTTTGCTTATAAATAGGGTTGAATTACTCAGGAATAGAGCTGAATTTGTTTCTGAATTATTATGTCTGCTGCAGCGGAACTCCAGGTCTTTGCAGCTTGGTGAGAGGAGGTGAAGGGTAACAGGTCTGATTGTCTGCAGGGCCCATACTGAGACAGCTGTGATTTGCAGCTGTTGAGAGAAATAGGAGCGAGTTATCTGAGGCATGCTGTGAATCCTAGAGGTCTTCCTATAGGTCTCCTTGTGAACCTATAGGTCTTCCTTGGACTGGTAGTGATCAGGTTTCCAATTCTGGCCCCAAATGCCACCATAGCCTAACACCTTTTACAGTACCTAGCCCTATGCAGTGTGTACACTAGTAGAGTGGAGAACTCTCTACAGACATCTTGATCCTTGTGTACAAGGACACTGGCTGGTGTATCCTTTAATCTTCTCTGAAATACAAAAGTATTTATACAGGAATAGGAGCAGATATGCTTGACTGAAAAACACAAGGTGAGGATGATGGAGGAGTAGACAAGTACCTTGACCCACCAGTAGCAAGCTCATGGTGCACCCATTGACTGTCCTGGTGGATCAAGGCTTCCATTTACATTGCCCAAGATGTACATATCCTGAGGAAGCCAAACGACCTTTGCTATATGGACAGCTTTGATGTCCTACTGACTTTGAAATGTTGATATTTTCATAATGCTGCAGTTCAATGTCATGACAGCAAGGTCAAGCACACGTTTTTATAATAAAAGATTATCTGTTGTGCATGAATTAACATGCTGTACTTAGGTTTGATCCTTTTTTTCTTAGTACCTGCTTGTTCTCCCTTTCATTTTCCCTACTAAGGAATCATTTAACCTGAAAATAAAAAGGAAATGAAGCTGGTTAGAAGCAAAGAATTTTTGGAAAGTCATTGTCTACCTGTGCTATACTTTAAATCATATTTTCATTAATTTATGACAGCTCAAGGACATAGTGAGGGACTGATCCTCTTCTCTGTTTAAGACAATGGAAAATGTCATTCCAACTTCAGGATTAGAAAGATCACCTCTTGGGGAAAAGGAAAATGAAAGGACACATTCTAGCTGGCACAGGCGATAGTTTCATTCACAGGTAATGTGAAAAATCAATTGACATTTTAGCTGCCTGACCTCTGTTACAAATATCTACAGGGAAAGAAAGCAAATTAGCAAAATGTGTCCTTTTTCACTTATGTTCATGTAAGGTTGTAAGGTTAGTCACATACATGTTCAGAGGATGAAATGAAGCAAAGCTTTATTTCTGTCATTACAATTGAGCTGTATAGGGGATATAAATGGATGTCTACATAATGCCAGTGCTGTCTGTTGTGCATGTCCAAAACTTTAAATGGAATTGTATGCAACTATTACAAGCCCGTGTTATTCTACACCCACGTTTTGCAAGAGGAGGTGGAGGTGGAGTGATACTGGCCTGCTAATGAGGGCAGTGATTGTTGTTTTCCATTTAGAAACAGGAACAGAAACTGAAATAACTTGAACAAATAGGCTATGGCTACGTCAGGGGTGTGATTTGCTCTTATCAGTGGGTTTCTTCTGGCTCTCATGACAGGAGCCAAAAGTGATTGGGTCACTCATGTGGGTTAGATGAACTCTGTATGCAGTGTAGGTCCACTGCATTAGAGCCAGTCAAGGAGATATCCCCCACCTGTGTAACAGTGGCTCAGTCCCAGGGAAGCTCCCAGCACTGGGGAGCGTAGTGGGGTGGTGTGCTCTCAGCACTGTGCTGGAAAATCTCTCTTGATGTGAGTATGTGGCCATAAAAGCACTTGTGATGTTGTTTGAGTGACTTCAGTATGGGCTCATCCAGCGTTAGCAATCCTGGGATCATTTTCCAAGACTTTCATGTGTTTGGCTGGCCAGGAACTCCTCCCTGCTCTTGATGTCAGCCACTCTGGTTCCAAACCAACATGTACATATGTCAGTATAAACATGCATGTTGGCATTAAGGCATGACCTGAGGATATTGCTGGTGTAGATAAACTCTAAAACTTCATTCTACCCAAAAAAGAAATTGGTGGGCTTAATCTATAAATTTCTTAAACAAACACAGTTCTTATCTGGATTGATGTTGTTTACACTGGTCAACCACGCAACAATATCCAATTTGGCTGGAATTTTGTTTAAATGAGATTTAAATCCAGTTTCCTTGATCCAGTTTCTACCCACAAAATGGGCTTTAGGAGGGGAATGGATACGGTCTGTGTGGTCCTTGCAGTCTGGCTTTGCATTGCAGAGGGTCCTATTTCTGAACATTTCACAGTTTATATTAGGTGGTATGATTATTAACAAGACTTGATCGTGCACAAAATGACTGGCACATGGTGTCCAAAGGTTCAACATAAAGGTTGAGTACTGTTTAATATGCAACTGCTTTCATGTCTACTGAGCATATATGCTGGTCCTTAGTCCCTGCTGCTCTGAACTGTCTCTAACCATGAGTTTTGAGGAGTAAGGGAAGAACAAGGGATATTT
Source organism: Antrostomus carolinensis (assembly GCF_000700745.2). Classification (NCBI taxonomy): domain Eukaryota; kingdom Metazoa; phylum Chordata; class Aves; order Caprimulgiformes; family Caprimulgidae; genus Antrostomus; species Antrostomus carolinensis. The sequence goes on from NW_010314080.1 coordinate 32,194, forward strand.
CACTGTTTATTGCAAATAATAAAAGCACTGAAACAGGTCTTTTGGATGTGTTTATACTTTCTCTTCCAACACACTTTATCTCTATTCATAGTACCAAGAAAAAGAGAACGTGTTAAATTGGAAAATATTTAACGCACTAATAAGCGTGAACAGTCATTGCAACTCTGGAAGGCAGTTGCTCCTTTCTTCAGAGTACAAGTATTTGTTTGCATTCCAAGTTACCTAATCAGATATGGGAATACTTGTTGGTTGTGCACACTTTCATAGCTACGTATCTCTCTGATGACAGTTCCCAGTTGTGCTTAGAGAGTCAGAGATTCAGTTTTTCCATTCCTTCAAAAGATATGTACAGCGTGCAGGTGGTCTTCTTTCCAGATGTCCACAAAACTTTAAAGCAGATGTAGCACAACCAGTCTTCCATCACTGTCTTACTGAGGCTGTCAACAGGACTAGTTGATTTATGAATTGTGGCTTTGGTCCAGAAAGAGCCTATGTTTCTCCCCTAAAGTAACTGAAACAGCATTCTTCATGAAATGATAGAATATGATCCTAACCCACCCAAATTTGACAACAATCAAGCTGGAGCCAAACAGATTTTGAGGTTATGACAGAACTGAACAAGTCTATTACTATCAGCCTCACCACAAGGCTGCTGCCAAGACACAGAAGATGCAAAACTAAGCATACACAGCAGTTTCACTGAAAGAAAAAAAAAAATATATTGACAAATGTTCTATGAAGGTGCTGTCACAATGTTTTTTTCCCCTAAAGTTCTTTGCAAAACTTAGAAAGGGACAATATCTTGTAAGGATCTCCTGACACCAGTTCAAGGAAACTGATATAGACTTATATATCTACAACTATTCCTATAGGTCTGATTTCCACTGTTCTCAGTATTGCTGGAATGAAATGTGAGGAAGAATCAGTCTGTTAATGGGATGCATGACACTGATGCAATTGAAGTTTTTCAGCAAGAGACTTGGAGAGTATCTAAATTGCCTTTTTCCTGTGCTCCTCCAGTTATGGGCTGGGGCAAGTGGTAGGTTCAGCACAGTCTTCAGTATGTGCTAATGTGGTAAAAAAAACCAGATTCACAGCCGACAGTAGCAATCCTGTAGCTGGAAGAGGACAAAGCAGCTGAAAAGTGCAAATATTGCCACTACAGTGTAGCCTGGGAGGACAGGCATGAGTCAGATCTATCGGTAGAGTATCTTCTGAATTGGGTGTGAAACACTCCAGATGCAGAGGCAAAGCCCTGGACTTACACCATGAGAGTGGGCTGTAACTAGCTCAGGAAATGTCCTGTTTGCAGTTGGGTTTTGTATTCCAGTTGTGCCTATAATGCAGGATCCTACAAGAGGCACATTGTGGAGGAGAAACTACCTGAGCATAACAATCTTTTATGGTGTATCCATGTCTTCCAGGGATTCATGCCCAGTTACTTATTTTCAAAGAATCCTCCCAAAACTGTGGAGCGTGGAAAGTATTAAGTAACACTTATCAGGGTGGAAAGTTACTCTGCAGTTCACATGTGAAGTGATATCCTGAATGTGCAATGTGTCAACAGCCATATAACCTGCGATAAGAACTTTGCTTGCTACACTGTTATGTCAGCCCCATTTCACGTGGCTTTCAGAAGCTGATGTGGTAACAAAACCCTGTTCTGCTTGCAAGAGGAGCATGCATGCGGCTTTTATTTTGTTTTGCAGATCACACTGATTGACACAGTACTGGCAGAAATTTTTCTACTTCCTCTTCAGGACAAAATTGCATTGATCAAAGTTGAAGAATTTGAAAATGCACCCATGCAGTTGCTCTGTTATCTAAAAGAAATACGAACCACAAGCAGACAGTGAAAACTAGTTATAAGTAAATAACTTCACTGCAGAACAGATGCTCCCTTTTCATAGTATTGCCTTGTGTGCTGCGTGAGAAGAGATGACACAGAGAATACTTCGTTTAAAATTTGTAGTCCCTGAAGGTCACTGACAAATAGCTTCAATTCTACCTTTTAAAAAGTGGGTGTTATGCGATATAATGAGCAAAATTTCGTAAAGGCACTGCCAGCTCCAAGAGCCCCAGTTTCTTGGATCCTAGCTTGAAATTCTACACAGATCCTGGGAACATGAGGGGTGTTTGTTACCTTCTGCAATGTTTTTAAAGAAGAGCTGGGTGCATATGTGTCCAAGAGCCAAAGGGCCTAAAATTGCTGGTTACTTCTGACAACTTAGTCAATATCAATGTACATAATCAACCCAAATATTTATATAAAATGTTACTTTGACACATGTGGATGTAATAACTGTAGTTGAATGACGTGCTGAATTTAAAAAAGAAAGCCACCTTCAAGGACAGCTGGAACAAAAAACCTTGTAGCATTTTGGTGATGTGTGGCAATATGAAAGCAAAGCTAAACAGAAAAACTCCAGACTTAATTCTGACAAAAACACCTGGTGATTGAAGTAAGGCACACAGATTTCTGAAATTCTTCCAGTTATAGTAATCGGATTTTAAAGATACTTTTCTTTTCAGATATATGATATTTTTCTTGACAGAGTCTTACTCAACAGTTTCATTGTTTCATGCATTTCCCTTTGGTACTTTGAAAAGAAAGCAAGTTTGTTCTTTTCATCTGTAGCCATTCCCTCAGTAGCTGTCATTTATTATGTAGAAAGAAGGGTTGTGCTGTATTTCTGTATGCATTTGGCTTTGCGTGCAGATATATTTTTCTTTCAGTAGATGTATCTTGGGGCTTGGGGAATTGTTTTGATGAAAGGGCCGCTTTCTAAGCCAAAATATTGTTATCTCTCAAAGAGCCTCAGTTCCCGTGGGCTAGGTTAAAAAAAAAAAATAAAAAGAAACCCTTAAGAAATTAAGCATCATCATCTTAATAATGTTAGTTTTAGACATCTTTTTTCTAGGGTACAACCTGTAGCTCTAAGTGTATAGGTACCTCTGCAGGAACCTTCTTTAGCAGTGCTAGATGCTTCATAATAAGAGTAACAACAGCCAGTACACTGACAATAGAAGGGGAAATCTGTTAGCATTAGCTATCTAATTCCTTCCTTTTAAGAGTGGTTTTTGAAAAGCATCTCAAGGACTTCAAACCCTATTTTTATCTAATAGCTCAGGCCTGACAACAAATGCTCTAGTTGTGACAGGTCTTATTTTAATGCCTTTCCAACCAGGAGAAATCAAATCTCTTTCTCCTGCTTTACATGAGGCTGCCTGAAATAAGAGTTGCATGCCTGATGGTAGAACTTGGCCACTCTTAAGAATTAGACTTTTGTGAAAGAGGCAGGAACTGTAGGTTTCCTACAACAGTGCTCCATCCCACAAATGCTTAACACAAATATAATCCTTGCAGCAGTGAATAGAGCCTAGGAATCATTTAACCTGGAAGGGTGTTCAGGCAGGCTGCCCAGGGTTGGAGTGGCCTACTGGGTTTTGTGTGTGCTCTTACAGAGTGATGCAGCTGCAAAAGGAGGCATTCACAGTATCCTCCACTTTTACCTAAAAAATTTTATTAGGGAGCAGTAGTTAGAAGATGCTTTGGGAGTGGGGCAGTGTTTCTTTTCCCCATCTACCAGATTTGGAAAGGTGTCTAAATTGCAGTTTTTGCTTTCCTTGGACTTCACACTTTCAGGAATAATAGGTGGGAGGTGCCCACTCTTAGCAGCTCTTCCTCTTATCTTTAAAGGTCAAGAGTGGATTCTATTGCATTTTCTTGATGACCATTCTTGAAGACCATTCTTGCAGGCTAATCCTTCTTCATGGTTTAGAGAAATACACTTATCTCCTTTTTGTGTTTTCTAGTTGCTTGCTCACCACTATTCTGTAGCACCTAATTCTGTCTCTGCAATCTAGAAAACTGAAAAGAATAGACTATTTCAGTTGGAAAGGGCCTACAAGGATCATGTAGGCCAATTATCATGATTATTGTAATTATTATTTACATTTAATTTTATTCTAATTATTAAATTGTTCTTATTTCAACCTACAAGTCTCCTTACCTTTACCCATCCAATTCTCTTCTCTGTTCCCTGGGGTGGGACGAGAATGAGAAAGTGGCTGTGTAGTGTTTGGCTACCAGCCAAGTTAAACTATGGCAGCTAGGTTTTGGAGGTGGTTTTTTGTTTGGGTGGGGTTTTTTGTGGGTTTTTTCCTTATTTTTGGGGGTTTTTTTAGAATCTGTCTGTAAAATCATTTATCAGCAAAGAGAAGAAAATTCTTTGTTGCATAGGAAAGCAAAACCCTCATGGATTCACATGACAGCTCACTGCTAAGGATTTCACAGATTTCACAAGATTTCTTAATTAGAGGGGTCTGAATTAACTTGCAGTTCTTTAAAACTGGTCATTCCTAATCTATAGAAGGCCCATGGGCCCGACTCCCTCTTCTTTAAGACTCAAGTGCCTTTTATAGATGGCAGGTGGGATTACCCACTCCCCTCCTCAAGCTCTCTATCAGGAAAATGAGATACTTCTTTTCCTCAAAGATTAATTCCCCGCCTTATACAAAACTAGCAAGGGATGTTAAAACACTGCCTTTTTTTGCCAGTAAGGCTGCCAAATAATTTTGAAACAGTGTAACTGTTATGAGTCTGAGCAATTTTTTTTTGTTTTAATGGTAATGTCAATATGGTGTGATGTAGTATGGGCTATACAAACTCTTTGTGTAGGTGCACTGCCGCTTTGGAAATAATTATCTTTCCATTAATGCAAATGATCAAAAAAGTCGACTTATTATGCACCTCTCAAATCCAGAGAGTGCATTACAGAAACTCTTTTAGAACATCCTGTGCGGACTATTCAGAGGGGGAAAAAGATTTCACAAAATGGAAAGGATATAATTGGATACAGAGCAAGTGCACTTTATTAAGATAGGAGACACCGAGGAGTCCTGGGATCTGGGGATTGCATTAAATTACCTTAAATGAGCAGCGTGCACTGTATTAACTAACATTGTAATAGGATTTACAGAATGCATGACTTTACTGTGGAGGTCTTAGCCAATTATAACCTCTTTGTGCAAAGAGGAAAATTCCACATAAAAGGTTATCTGAAAGTTCTAGTCAGAAAAATAGTGATACTTATTTATAAACTGCAAAGAAATGCAACAGCTACAATGCTAAGTTGAGAACAAAATTATTCACTGTGTTACTCGTACTGACCAAAACACTTGGGATGTCTTGTGATACCTGTGGCTTCTTGGGATAGACAGGCCAGAGTAGCTGGAAGAAGAAACAAGCTTTTCTTTATGAAACATGTTTTTGGGTCAGAGATACATTTCTTCAGAGACAAATGACATACAAGACTAACTTTTGCCAAGCCTCCAAAGCACAGTCTAAGCAGGCCATGAAATGACCCTTGGTGGGGAGGAGGGGACACAAACTGGCCAGGAGAGGAACTCTTTAGGACTGAGAAAGTTAAGGAGGTTCCAGCTCAACCCTCTGCTCCACGCAGTCCTGCTGGCGACATGGCCCTGGCCAAGTGGTAGCAGTGGCTCTGCAGCTGCTCTTGTCTCCTGCATCTCCCCTGTCTTTGTGCAGCCCTGGACTCCCTGACCACGTTATAACATGGCTTATTGCTCCCTTGGTGGATGGCTTGAATTTGCTTTTAAGTTATACTCAGCTATTTTGCAGTCTTTAGCTGTCTGTATATGGTCTTACACACACATATGTGAGAAAGTTTTTTTATTTCAGTGCTGTTACCCTGTAAGAGAGGAGTATTAATTGCCTGTCAGATTGTTTTCATGACCTTGTCACACAATGCAACAGACTCCTTTATTTATCTACTATGAAGTACTGAATTATCTTCAAAATGAGCTGAAACAATGATTAAAAGATGGGAAATAAACAGATTAAAGTAAAACTCCAGTAGAGGAGAGCAACTCCAGTTATCCCTCCTAAAAATAACCTTTGAAGACCAAATAGACCTAACACAGTGTTAGGCTGTAAAAAATATGTTCTCTTCGCACAAAGTGCTTTTTAACTTGTTTTATTCACCTTTTTCTTTGGCACCAGGTACTAAATGTTGCCAGAAGCAGGATTCTGGAGAAACAGAGTGTTGTTCCATTCTAGTAAGCAAATCTCTTGACATTATGTGTCTGACCACTTGCTAATCATAAAGGAGCCTTATCTGTCCTTCATGACAGGACAAAACTAAACAGAAATTTTTTCTGCTGTGTCTGGCCAAAGTTCCTCACATTCACTGTGCTGGGTATTTGCTGGTTACTACCACCAGTGCAGAAATTAATACGTTTCACTGATGTCTATGACTGTCAGCAAAGTCATTTGGATCTCTGAGTGGAAGAGGTGCTAGATAAACACCATATTAAAAATAAAAATAATATTTAAAAAAGAGAAAGAGATATCATTTCCAGTCCAGGTATTATGTAAACCCTGTGGAAGATACAATAAATAATTTTCCAGCTGCAGATGTCCTCAGGGAAAACCCTTAACAACCAGTTTCTCTAAAATAGGAGATATTTTAATTATTTTCAGTAGTGTTGAACCAGCATTCAAAAAAAGAGGATAACATGTTTTTAGGTTTTGAAATTGACTTGTCCAATTAATTTACTAAATGTATGGCACTTGAACATACCTGTGATGGATGTACAAATGACTGAGTGCCTCACTGCATATTTGTAAAGTAGATGATTGATGTATCACATCATTTCTTTGAGTCATGGAACTGATTTATATGCTCTGTGCTATATAGACATTCGCTTTGTCAGTTGGGACTGTAAAAACCCCCACAGGCAATTGTCTCCTATTCAGTCTTTGCCATTCACTGAAATTACACATAATTTTAGCCTCTGCATTTGCAAACTGTGCTTTGCCATTTCCATTTGAAAACGCTTTTGTGTTAAACATTTTTGACTCATCTAAATAAATATTATCCATAATAACCCTATATCAATCCATTACAAAACCATGAAAGTACGTACTGCATTTAGATTTAATCCCTGAAACAAAGACTATTCCCACCTCACTCGCATATTTTCTCACAGCTGATTCTCACAGCTGCTGAGAAATCTGAGCAACTGAGAAATCTAAGATTGCTTTTCATCTTGCTAAAGCTATAGGATCTGCAATAAAATCACATCTGAGTCACTGGTCTTCGGATATGCACGCCATCAAATTCCTAAAGTACAGACACCTATTGGCAGATACGTAAACTTGTGCTTATGGGCGGAGATATGTATTTAAATGTTCTCCATTCCAAATTCCATCAAAAACCCATTAGTGGCACATTTATATCAATAGCTAAAAGAGCTTTAGTGCAGTCAGCTAGAAACAACTATTTAGGAAATAGCTGTAAACTATGCTGGTGAAAATGAGTTTCTCATTTGAGACTGTCAGCTTAGAGGATTAAGCTACAACTTTGACTTGTGGTGGTCCAGAAAATAAAGACTTTTTGCAGCCAGTTACTGAATGGAGAAGTACAAAATAGCTTTGTTACTGTTATAATCGCTCATATTGAACCATTTGCCTCTCTAAAATTCTCTTTTGTTTGCAGAAAGTGGTAGAATACATTTCTGGAGAAGAATGTAATGATTGGGTTTACTTGTGTATGAAAAAAAGTCAAACAGAAGCTATGGAGTTCCAGTGGCTGTGGATTCTCAAGTTAAATGACATCTAGTATACAAATATTTCCTTTATTAGTTTTAACATCCTTTTGATTATGCTGGAAGTATCCTTGTCAATACATCAAGGAGCATTGAAAACAGGGTTGCCCAACATATTATCGCTCTGTATGTCACTCTTATGAGTACAAGGTGGAGTTCCCAAACTCAGTGGGATAAGCTTCTACCCTCCATTCTTAGGAGGCATAGGATTGAAGTGAAATATACTCTGAAATCTGGAGCAAACAAAGTGTAAAGGCAAGAACATCCTACACATGAATATATTAAACTCTAGCTGTAAATTAGTTTGACTTTTCTATTTTCATAGGCAGTTCTAGATCCCTGCAACTCTTCTGTTTAAAATCTGCTTATAATGTTAAGTCTTTTATATCATATACAAGATTTTCTCATTTTATCTGTGCTATACATTAGCTTAAATGGAAACCTTTCAATCATTTTTAATTTTGGGTTTTCAGACCTGTTCCTACTATTTAATTGTTGCAATGGAGCAGGCAAATAAAGGGTCATCATTTTTCTGGAATCAGTTTAAGAATATGGTTATTTTCCTGCTAGCAGCTTTTTGTGGTTGCAAGAAGGGACAAAAGGGAAACCAAAACTCCTTGAGGTGATCTCTGTAAGTGTTTCCTGAATCACTGCATGGGATTCCAGCACGTGCAAGACCATAAGGTTTCTCGCACCAAGTGTCAGCCTGAGCTGTGGGCTCATGGGACCAGCGTTCTTTCTTCCTTGGCAACGTTGTCTCAAAGGATCCTACTTATCAGGGTCTCTTCCAGCCACTTCAAAGTGGATCTCATGATATAGATTAAGGAAAAGAATGATACAGTCTGGCCTGCAAGGCCTTTCCCAGGCCTTTGTTGCCCTGGTATCACTGGTCTGTCCTCACCCACACTAGGTACATTTATTTCCCATCCCTCCCTGTATGTCTACATAGGGACAGAAGTAAATTCAGTGAATTGAGGGTTGTACTCCTCAATAAATGGGCAGAGGGCCTGCTTTGCTGGGTTTGGGACTGACCATCAAATCTACCCTGAGCTGAAGTCCAGCAAGCTACTCTGTGGCACCTAGGGCTGCCTTCTGGAATAATCACAGTTAATTTAAGACCCTTCAGTGTGTACTGAGTAGTTCTAATTATTCCATCAAAGTGCATTACTGTGTTTCTGTCTCTATCAAGTGTAATCTGCCATCAGGTTGTTAATTTGCCTAGGTTTATTAGAGGCTTTCACAGTCGACTCCAGATTTGGTTTCACTGAACAATTCTGTTACTTAAAGGCATTTTTTTTCTCCTACTTTTTTTTTTTTTGCAAATTATGTTTTATTGCAGCACTTTTCACATATATTGCTTCCAGGATTAATTGCCCCATACTGGGCTTTCAGGATTTCCATTCTCTGTATTATGTATGTGCATATGTTTGTGTATTAACTAGCACTTATCAGGGTGTAAATCACAGGGTGCCTCATTGCCAATGCAGATCATTAAAAGTAGGAGGGCTTTTTGTCCAAAATGTGTGAGAAAACCATCTTTCCAAAAAAACTTTCCCTAAAAAAACCCAGTCAGATCTGTCACCAAACTCTTTTTTTATGAAGAGCTAGTCAGATATTTCTTTTTCTCATCTCCACATTTTCTTAGTCCATTAAAAGGCATTTATTTTTATGATGCCTCTTTACACAATATATTTCAACTGAAACATACTCTTACCCCATTTCAAATGCAGGTTTCTAGAAGCTGTATGTTATTTATAGGAGAGATTTGTAAGTAGAACTATCTGAAATAATTGCCCAACCTTTGGCTTGGGTACATTTTTTCAGCATTCCCTATCTCTGAAGCAAAACTTTAAATGTGGTAAAGTGCTGAAATTAAACTTAAATCAAGAGCTCTCCTATACACAGGAGCTTTTAATGGGTTTTAATAGTAAAATAAATTTCTGCTGTATATCTAATAGCATGATACAAAAGTGTCTTTGAGAGTAATTAACTTCCAATAAGCTGCAAAAGACTTGTCCAAAAAGGTGGCAGCACTGAATTCCCTGCAGCCCTAAGCAAGACTTTCTTGATGCTCTTTCACAAGAGACACCAGACATGGATCTGTGGCAGTGGTTGAAGGAAGACAGAGCAACTACCTCAGTAGCCTCCATCTCTTTTTCACTGCCAGCCCCACAGCAGCAACAAAAGAGGGTGAAGAGACCAAAACTCTTTGCCAGACCCACCGTTTCACACCTGATGTGAGGACAGATCCCTCCTGAGGCTGATGGGGCTCCGCAACCCACTCGGCTCCCCTGAGCCCCCAGTCACGCAGTGCTGACTGCTCTGGACACACAAAGGTGCTCCTGGCAATTCAAAGTCACATTGCTCAAATGGGGCAAACACATTAGTTAGCTCTTTCCTTCCTCCCTTTCCTTAGCTAGGAGCAGTGCAGGGTTTTTGTTTAGCTTTGGAAAGAATAGACAGCTCTAAACATTCAGGGCTTTGGTCTACTAGATAGAGATGTGTCCGTGGCGCTTCAGGACAAATGCCAGCTGATATACAGGGCAGCAGGAGCTTGTTTTAAACAAAGAGGAAAGAACAGAACAAGCCTTGAACCTAGCTGTTGGCTCTGTTTGAGAAAAAGAAAAAAGAAAAAAAAAGAAAAGATATTTCAAGCTCACTAACAAGGTCTTTTGTTTATTTAGAGGAAGGTCTGAAAAGAGGACATAACAGTACAGTGCAAGTGGCATATACAGAGTCATGCAGAGTAGGAAGGATTTGTGTGTGTGTGTGTGTGTGTGTGTGTGTGTGTGTGAATATGGTTTATCTCTAATAACCCAGCTTGGTACATCCTCACCTGAGAGATTTAAATCACACCAAATTTTCACTATGTTCACCTCTCCCCATTTAGTAGACTGCTAAGCAGGTCTAAAAGGTGGTATGCCTGCTCTTTCAAAACCAGTTTATTTACACAGGGTATTCATCACACAGCATGGCAACGTTTTTTGAAAGGGAGTTTACTCTCATCAAGCTGGTGAATTTTATGCAACCTGAAGTATGTAGATAGACATGGAAAAATGAGGAATGGTTATTGTAAATCATTACTCTGTCAGCGGTCCAAAGCCCTTAGGGCTTCAGCTGTTACACTTTAGAGCAGATATAAGCTTCCACAGAACTAATCCACGTCAGTTACAAAACCCAATAATATACCTATGTAAGTCAATCTTGTGAAAATTAGCATGGTTTTCTGGCAATACTTGAAAATTATCTAGTCCACAGTACACAATGCAGAAAAATTTCATAAAAATACAGAGATAATACACTGCCATACAAATAACAGAGGAGATTTAGTAGAGGTTACATCAATAATCATTTATAAACTCCAACTGACACATGCCTTAATAGAAAAGCCTGGGGAGGTGGAAATGGAAGCATATAATAAGAAAAAATCTCATTATTTAAAATACTTCCAGTTTCAATATAATCTTATTTATTTTTAGCCAATTTTTAAAGATTCCACTACATAATTACCATCGCAGTAAGCAAACAGTAATGGGGTTTTTTTTCCCTGCTTTTGTGTTGGAAGTAAGAATAGAAATACGGACGTGTGCTCCCTTGAGTGATGTGGTTTAATCAGATCGTTTTTTATAAGGCCTTTTTAAAACTGATTAGAATAGCTTGAAACATGTCAAAGGAAGCTTGTTGCCTAGAATAAGCCTTTAATAATATTTCACAGCTGATTTATTTGTGAATTAATTTGCCCTTGAGCAAAAGGACAAGGTGAGTAGGACCCTTGTAAATGTTGGTGTTGGGCATAGCACAAAGGAACTATAATCACTGAACCAGTACCTGGTCGCAGTATCAAAATCAACAGAGAAGGAAGAGTAATGAGGAAAAAAAGACAGGATTAGCCAGGAATGACAACTGGCACTCCCCAAGCTCTCTGCAAGTTTGACAGAGACCACACTCTTTTCTCCTTGCAATACAGGCTGTCTCTGTTCAAGTTCATTGGTTTAAAGTGAAGGGAGTTATTTCACATTTACGCAGCTTGTGCCATTTCTGACCCCTGAACAGAATCTCACCGAGCAACTCTTTTAAACCTGGAAAAGGTCAGACACGGAGCTCCTTCAGCCTTTATTATTAAAAGCTTCCTGCCTGGTTTTACTGTAGAGAAAGAGGCAGTGACCTTACATTTAATCACATCAAAGACTCTGTGCTGTAACTTACTTAAAAGACTCCTTATGCAGGTTAGCTTTATCCAAGGAGTCTTTCACCAGACAATGTTATTTTTTAAAGCAGCGTGCAAAATACCCCTCTTGCTGCAGACTCCAGCTGCTGACTAAGCAGCCTCTCCGCTGCCTGCAGTAAAGAGTCTGAGAGAGGGGTCTGGGGAAATCTGCGTTTATCCAAATCTATCCCATATGCACGTAAAACCTAATGGAAATCAGTCATGAGGCCCTACAGCTGCACAGGAGTACATGTGATTTACGGCAAGGCAAAGGATTTGCAGAATCCTCTGTCTTTGGTGCTTTCATTTTTTAATGCTTCAGCCTAAGCAAAGTTAATCTTCTTAGCGAAGTAAAATGGAGAAGTAATTAGCTCCTCCACTTGTGCATATGTTTCGCCAAAATGCCTTTGCTGGGTTTCTGAAGCGCACAGGACTTCCATTTTTACCTGCTGTTTGAATTTCCCTGTTTAAAAATGCAGCAGATGCAACATGAAAAAATGGTTCTGCTGTGAGTTGTGTGCTGAGGCTCTGATAAATGCCTTGTCACATTTGCTCTGCTTTGTACTTGGAAAGAGTCTTATTTGTTTGCTTTTATGTTTCAACAACTCTCTCCTTTTTTTTTATGCGCTGTTTCCAGGCAGGGATGGTTCTGTCAGGGATGACAGACTCTGAGCAAAACTTTCTATTCTGTATTTGGCTTTTCTCCACAGGGATTAGGTGGAGCTGAACGATGAATGAAAGGTCTGAAGTCTGCCTCAGAAAAGCCCCCTCCTGACTGTGTCATCTCAGCCTTTACAGCTTTGCCACCTTCACATCTGTGTGCAACTGCCCAGCACTACACACAGAATGATGTTGTAATTTACAACATATCAGCATGACTTGAGACAAACCAGGGTTTCCCTTCCACTTAAAAGACCAACTGGATCGTTCACCTCCTGCTCGGGAAAACTCCCTGACTTGAGTCAAATTCTTATTTCTAAAGAGAAAGTTAAATATGGAATTGGTGGGGTGTATGTGCGTGAAGAAGGATGGTCTTGTAATTGTGGGACAGAATGGAAAAAAATAACAAGTCCTAGTCTTTTCCATTATCTTGGAAGGATTTAGGTCACCTTTCTGCACCTCAGTTTCTGTAAAACAGGGAAATACTACTTGGTGTTACTACTAATCTGTTCAAATACTGAGAGACTACATCAAAGCACTTTTGTGAAGAATGCTTTGTTACTCATGCTGTCTGTGGGTATCAAAGTTCAAGGTAGAAAGCAGAGCCCACATGTGCACAACAGCCTTGGTCAGCAGAGTTTCCGATTTTGGAGAATGCCCTCTCTCTGAGAGAGGTGCAGTCTTGTAAGTACAGACCCATTACCAATGTGAAACATGAAAACAAAGTTTGGGGAGAGAAAGAGTGAGCTTCTCTGGCTCTCCCAGGAGCAGGACTCGGCCTCTTGAGGAGTGATCCCTCGTTGGAGAGAGTGGTCGCTCAGGCAAGTCTGGCACAGCGGAGACTCAAGCTCAGAATCCCCTGGAGGTAAATGCATCACAGTGGACCCAGGGTATTTGAGGCTGGCATGTGGGTGCTTTTCAACACTGACCATCGGGCTCTTAATCCACCTTCGTACCTGCCAACACAGAAAGAGGTTATGGACTCCCTTTGCTTTATGGCAGCAGCTGGGATGGCACAGCAGGGTTGCTGATGCAGATAAAGGCATCAGCATAAAACAGTCACGTACCATACAGGGTCAGGATCTATAGAAGAAAGTAGTAGACCATGTCAGGCTGCATGTATGAACACACACTGTAGCTGGGTTCTTTATGCTGAGAAGCATTTACTGCTTTATTCAAGTCTGACATAAGTTTATCTACAATACAAAGTTTTCAGGCTTTATAAAGGTATTAAAATATATGGTAGACCGCTAAGAAGAGAACAACAACTACCCAAAGCAAGTACTCCCAACCCAGACAGCTCAGTTCCCCCATGGATGAAAGCAGACTGTTTTTGCAGATATATAATTGCAATGCTATAAGCTTTCTGCAGTCCTTTTTCAACAGCAATATCTTTTGTTTCATCTTTGATTTCATATATTCTCGCAACCTTTTCTGTGCTGCCCGTCACTACATTCAAGACTCAGTTTCTCATGTTGATCTGCCTCAGATTTTGACCCTGACTCCTCTAAACTGTCTTCCCCTGCCTTCTGCTGTTCCCTGCAGCTCCCTGGCTGGGACTTGGCACACTACAGCAGGAAGGACACTATTTACGAGCGTAATATGCTGTGCTCGCAGGGCATGATGTCAGCCTTGTGCACTTTGTTTGCTCTTCCTTTCACTTCTGTGACTGTTTTCTGCCATATGAATGAAAAGTATTGTATTTTCTAATAAGATAGTGAGGAGTCAGAGACCCTTCTGAGCTCTCTTCCCAAGTAATTTTGTACCGTGAAAGCAAAGAGACCATTATATGAGCTGTAGTATATTTGCACTCCATCTGATCAAAACTCTCTCATTTGAATGCGAAGGATAGAGAGGGACGTATCAGGATATGTTTTACCAGGACAGAGCTGAGACAGACAGAGCTGACAGCACAACCAGCTTCCTATTGACAGGAGGTAACCTCTTTGCTCTGTGAGCTGAGTCTCCTGTCCATGCAGGGGAGTGGGGCAGGGCTGCAGAGACACTCTCTGGGGTGCACAGCGCTCGTGTCCCTCTGCTTCTGCAGGGGGAAGCCTGAAAAAGCACTTGGCCTCAGCGTCACCATGCTTCATTAGGAGATGATATTTGCCATTAGGGGATGCTTTACATCAGGAAAATAAACATTTTACGTAATGTTAGTCATGAGCATGATGCCAAGTGTTTGATTAACAATGGGAGTCTATATCGCAGCAACTGGTTACCAGGATCAGGTATGATAAACAAACAGCATGAAACATCTCTGACCAGCCTTCTGCTGGTGACTCCTCCGTGAGTGATACACCTGCAATTGCCCTGCTGTGCTGACCTGACGGAAATCTCAAGGTTAGGAAATTTTTTTTCTCCTCTCTATGGAAACCAAGCAAATAGATTTCCTTCTGTGGGAAAATAAGCCACTTCCCACTGCATTCTCTATTTGCATTTTTTAGCAACACCAGTTTGTGTGGATGATATTAGCCCCTACTTCCTTGCTCCAGAGCATGTCTACAACATCAGTCCCCCTTTTGCTCTATATAACTCTTGAGTGCCGTAGATGGCAAGTGCCATGTTTGCAAGCTATTGTGACAAATTTTGCAGAATTGAAACCCAAGTGCTTGAAGTTCTGCAGAATCATTTTGCCAGGATGTTAAAACCAATGTATGTTTTTATCAAACTTCTCTGCTTTTACAATTCTTAAATTCCCTACTAGTGGGGAGAGATTGTTGGCTCACTGTTTTCCTTATCCAGAGTTTTTTATGCTCAGGTTGGTGAATTGAAGTTGTAGGGGGAGGGGTTAATTTTTTCAGATTTCATTTCAATAAACATATTTTGGAACTGATCTTTTGACTCTGGCAGATTTTAAATACAGTCATTTGCCAAGCATAATTGATTCTATGATTTCTACGCACATCATTATGTATATTACTTTCCCCAAGTAAATTAATGGCTGTATGTTTTGATCTAATTCCAGAACTTGGTGTGTTGAAAATAATAATTATATTCCTGGTTTAAAAAAAATTAAAAATTGATTTTCCAGTATAATCTTGTTATGGGAAACATACAATATATTTAATGTGATTCTGAGAGGAGTAAATGATGGTTAATTTTGTCCTTTTTAAGTTAGGCCTGGTGATCAGTTAAGTGTCTTCTGACTGAGTTCTGCCTTTCTTCCTCGATGTTCTGCATCTTCAATCATATAATTATGGCTGCACACAGTGTGCAAAAGTGTACATGAAAGAAGAATCAAACAGACAGCTGAAAGGGGCCTAGGCTGCAATGAGGTGCAGGTTCAGTTTTTCTTAAAATTCAAGGGATATGGCCCAGTCTTTTGCTTGAGACAGCTTAAATGTATACAGCATGAGCTGAGGCAGGAGTTCAAATGCAAATCTGGGTTTGAGGTTTCATTCAGAACCAATGCTGTTTGTTTTTATGACTTCAAATTCAGGGAATTTGCAGTGACATAGTTAATCAATAATTTCTATTGTAGCTTCACCTTTTGTTTCACTGTCTTGTGTTTCCATTTACAAATCTCTAGCCTACCTGTGTATTACAAAGCACTCCAAATGTGACTTGGGTATTCCTGATACAGCAAAATCTGTCTATATCAAATGATCTTGTAGCTGTACCTTTTAACAACAATGAAATATACATTCAGCAACACAATGATCATAAATTATAAATTACCCATCAGTACTTCAACTTGTGTGAAAGGTAACGATGAGAAACAGTAACAGGGCATGCATTTTATGAAGCTGCACACACCTGAGTGTAGGTGACATCTTCTGGCTCTAGTATCAGCAAGTGGGTTCAGGGTGAATGCTAAATAATTTTTCCTACTACTGTTTATTCCAGGTTGACTCCTGGTTTTAACCCAGCTACACAACTTTTCCTCCAAATTACTTTTTGCTACTTAAAAATATTGGACTAAACTCATGTTTTCACATGGTAGTTCCATATTATTTATATATTACAGCATATACTGAGAGATGAAAAAGCAACATGATTATGAACACTGGTCTGGTCATATTGTCATTCTGTTTAATGCAACAGGGGTTTGGGGAAACTAAGGTGGGAAAATTTCAGGAGTATCCAGCTTTGAGATTGAATGGACTAACAGGAAGCTTTATTTATTTGTTTATTTTTAATTATTGGAACCAATTCAAATAGGTTAGCACACCCACAGTTCAAATGCACCAGCAGAGAAAAGGTTTAAAACAACTACAGTTTTCCTTTGTTGGATTGGGCAAAGTTCAGGGTCCTGTGTATCCAGCTGTGCGTGCTCAGTCCAGGATGCTGTGCTGACTCAGTGAAATTCATGGGGCGCCAAGCACGGGCTCTGCCCAGCGGCCGCCCAAGAGGGGTCGGGTGGGCTGGCACTTCAGCAGGTGCCAACACACCCAAGAGCTGGTGTGTTTGTTAGTTTTAGAACTTGCCTACATAGATGTGTTAATGTCCGCTGGCCCAAGCATGAATTAGGTAAGCACACAATAAATCCTTGTGTGGATGGCTCAGTTCAGAATTAAGAATTGCTTAATTAATTCTGTAGCCATTTGCCTCATCTATCTAAGTTAAAATTTCAGGTCTTATTCTGAATGGAAAGGTCCATGAGGACCTTAATGACATTTAACTAATCCCTAATTTCACACCCTCAGCTAATTCAGACAAATGTCCCTCAGTATGCCTCTGCAGACAAAGCCTACACTTGCCTTTTGAAATTCATAGATAATGCAGAGTAACATGCACAGAAGAGTGTGATAATTATTACCAGTACTCTGAGTGGAACATTAAATGATTCAGCCCTGACTTTGAACATGTATCTCTATCCAAAAGCATTGAAAATATTGATTTGAAACTGGAAGTATGAATTGGCAGCACCTTCATAGCAGCGAGGCCAAGAGCAGACTTCTGAAGAAAAACAACTACCCTGGGCTTAGCTATACAGGTCTCAGGTTTCTATTGATGTTTGTAAATTACATATTACTTTTCAGAGTGACTCAGTTGATTGAAATGTTATGTGTATATATTAGTCATTGAATTGTAAGTCTACACTATAGGTTTTTGTCTAGCTTTAACCTTAATAGACTTCAAAGATTTTTGCATATTTAATATTTACATTTACACTAGACGAGTGCCTTAGACCTACAGCTGTGTTTGACATTGGCTCTCTTAAATGTCACTAAGGATTTCAAAGTGCAAACCTTCGTTTCTTTTGAATTCACTTCCAGTAAAAAAACTCCCCCACAGAATTGCACAAAAAAGGAAAAACAATTCTGAAGAAATTTATCGCGGTTTCTTCCCTGACTGCAAAGACACATTAACAAGGAGCAGATGATTGTTATTTAAGGCATTGTATGATGCTCAAATACCACAGTGCTAGGTACATCATTCTTCATGGCAACGTAAGGAGTATTTTATTATTAAATACAATTTGGATTTTTTTAATTCTTATCATGATATCCATTTACCAGTAAATAAACAAGAGCCTGCTCCTAGCTGCAGGAAGCAATTCTGTTCTGAACTGCTTCTGAAGATTTCCATACTTTCATTTCCAAAGCAAGGCTTTTTAAACTCTCCAGGCAACTTCATCCACCATTACAGAGTATAGGCAGCTGGTTCTGGGTCTGAAATAACCTGAATAGGACTGAGCAGAACAGAAAAGAGCTCCCAGTTTCTCTTGCCCCATCATGACTATAGGTTTGTAACGCCTTTTTCTCATCAACAACTCATATCTGCTAGAAATTGCTTCAACTACATGCCTGTTGTGGAGTGCTCAACAGTTTCTGATTAAGCTATAACTGCATTTCTGAGATTCACTGTTGCCACACTAATTCTCTTAAGGTAAAACCTCACAGGCCTGTGCAGGTGGACATGAGTCTGCTTTGCTGGGGTGTGAGTTGAGCAGCTGCCGGTCAGCTGTGGTGCAGTAGCTCCACATCAGCATCTCGTCATGCTCAGGAGGTAGTGTCTCTTGCTGCTTTCTAAGGCTGAGCAAGAGATCATCCATACCCATCCATGCAGACAGGCTTGAGATTTGTCAAATATTGCCTTACTACTATCAGCTAGAAGATTATTCAAAATGTTTCAGTGAACCCCTGCCTTGCCTTACCTTGCTTGGAGAGAAAAAAATTCAAAGCAAGAAAAAATTAGTTTACCAAAATTATCTGTGAAACATGATCAGCTTTAATATACCTACTAACCTGAATAATTTCTGAAAAGAGTTTTGAAGATGTCAAAGCAACTAATTTCAACTTTTCCAAATACAAAAGTTTCACATTTTCAAATCAAATGACATTTTATTTTTTTTTTTTAGCCTTGAAATACGATTTTTTTAGAACACATGAAGTCAACTACATACTCGCAGACCTTCATGGCTGGCAATAAACTTAAGTATACATCTTAAATCTGTCACATTTTAGATTTTTTTTGTACTTCTGGTTTTGTTGGACCACAGAAAGACCGCTGCAGCTAGGCAAAGTTGTTTGCCATTTCTTGCAATGGTAAAAAAAAAATAAAAAAATAAAAAAAGAAATTGATGAATTCCCCATTCTTTCAAGATGAGTGAGTTCAAAGGAATGTTGTACTCCCTATGTAGCCATCTGTCACTAATTCTAAACTAAATTGAGATGTGACTGTCCTTGTCATAAATCAGATAATAGCTTTAGATACCCTTTTCCCAAGTATGGCAGATACTTGTGCTGAAAGGTGCACAAATATTGTTTTTTTTTAAAAAGAGGCTCTTTATTTTCTGAATCTTGTTTGTTCTAGTTTCTTTGTTTGCTTTACTTTCCAAAAACATGATATCCAACAGTGATAATCGCTCAGACTAGAAAATTGCCAGATGTGATTAAATGAGATTTGCCAAGTTTCAGGGTTTTTTTTCCACTCCTGGCTTTTCCTCTTATGTAATAGCAAACAGATACGGCTTTTAATTTCATATGGCTCCGTTGTCAATGGCATCAGTCGACTCAGCACATTTTATACTTTAATCAGGTATTCATAAGCCAGTCGCCAGCTCTGTAATCATGAGCAATATTTTCCATGAGAGAAAGACCAGCCTGTTCTCTGTGGGCCACTACCAATGCAGGCACAGCTTTTACTGGAGGGAAGCAGGCACCAATGGCACCAGTGGCCATGCTGGGGTGTCCCCCCTGCCTTTGGAGACTTTGGAAAGCCCAGTGCTTCTCAAGACACCAACAAGCTTGTTTGCTGACTTCCCAGTTGAACTCAACTCTCAAGGCTGCTAGATACACTGGATAAGGAAAGGCACCTTATGCAGAAATATAACATCTTGCAGGCTGAGGCTTTTTGTGGATGTGAAAGTGGCTTTACTGCACTAAGACCCAGCGCCTGGTGCAGACTACAGATTTTAGTAGGATTTAGCAATATAGGGTGAAATTACATATTCTGGAGCAAT
The DNA here is from genome assembly GCF_000700745.2 of Antrostomus carolinensis. NCBI lineage: Eukaryota > Metazoa > Chordata > Aves > Caprimulgiformes > Caprimulgidae > Antrostomus > Antrostomus carolinensis. Next base: position 52,104 of record NW_010314080.1, read on the forward strand.
AGATATTAATGTGGATGAAGGAGGGTGTACATTTGTAGACAAATTTGATAGGCCATTAGAGACTCTAAAATTGCAAACATTTACTGAGGACTGAGGGTAAACTGAATGCTGGACTAGCTTAAGGGAAACTGTGGAAATCTGCTTGGAGGTCCAGTATTATCAGCCATTTCTTGGTGAAACATCACTCCCATCAGCACAACAGTATCACATTTAATCTGATGGTGTGTGCAACCATGTGCTTTGTACGGCAGTATTTTCTTCCTCTGAAGCTTCGGACAGGTTTTTTCCCTGCTTTTGTGTGGGATTCGAATAAACCCCTCTGTGCACTTCAACTCTTCCATACTTATATTTCCATTCTTTGTGAATGTTCCTGCTTGCATCAGTTCATGGGTTCTTATGGCTCTCAGTCAGCTCCTATTTACTCTACATGTGGCATTGCAAAGTCTCTGGATATTCATTTCCCTACCAGACAGTATCAAATGCCTCAACTGTGATCTAGGTCAGTGTGTATGTGTGTGTGTGTGTTTTAGTTCTGCCTCCCAATGATATCAAATGTACTTTTCTCTTTCTCTGGTTGCAGTTCATCCGATCCCTTCTTTCCTTTTCCTGGCATTATCTAATTGCACCTCGGACTAGGATTTGAATTTTCATCCATTATGTAAACCCTAGGTGGACAGGAGCTCTTGAAATCATCTCCCTGCAGCCTTGAGGGGGACTGTCAGGAAACCTATTTAAATTACAATTAGGGAGATCACGAAATGAAAAGATGCATTGTTCAAACTGTATACAGTCATCTACTTAAATGGAAAGTAGTAAATGAAAGGCAGGCTGATTAACGCCCGGACTGATATATCACTACTCTCTAGCTGGCTTCGACATTTAATTTGTCATGTCCCATGGGAAATGCAGCACTGCAAAAGAATCAGTTTGTCAAATCAGCTCATGTTATTTTTTTCCCTCCAGAGCCCTGAGACACATCACTTTGTTGATTAATAATCACATTTTATTTTATAAAGGAAAGTGAAGGGCAAGTCACTGCATAGTCATCATTTGCCACTTTCTCTGCAAGCCGAGAAGCTGCTCACTAAAAAGAGGCTGAGACCAAATAACAGGGCATATTGTTTCCACCCAGGCCTGGGTGAACATGGCCTGGATTCACAGAGAGTTCAGCCCTCCAAGTGTGCCAGGACAAAGGTTGCCTGCATGAGAAGCAGATCAGGTGAAGGATGAATTGGCCACAGCTGGGGCTGGAGGGGTGCAGGGGATGACGCTGTTCTTTACAAGAGCTCCAGCACACTTCGGCCATGGGCACCCAGTGTCGCAAGACAGGGGAATGCAACTCCGGCTGTGAATAGGTCTCCTGCAAGCCCGAGGGAAATCTGTGCCAATTCTCTGGAGTTTGGTTTCTCCTCCCATCCTTCTCTTCCTTTGCTGTTTCATTGTAAATTCATTAACAAATCTTTATGGAGAGCCTCCACCTTTGTGGCTGTCTGTAGGTGTGACTCTAATAAATATCTCAGAGCACATGAGGTATATGTGATGGTCTTAACTTAATGACTTTCATGATCTTCCTGGCATCCCAGCAATTGCTGGAACCATAAGGGCTGGATTAGAGGACTGATCTATCCTAGTTCTGTTAGGTTTGGTTTGTGGTTTTTGATGTTGGTTTTGGGGTTATTATTATTATTATTATTATTTGGAATGTGTCATAATCTTCTACCATCTCCATCTGCCTCCAGCTAGATGGATTTATGCCATACAGCTATTGGGCAAACTGGTCTGGTGTAAATGTCCATCACTCCGCCAAACTCAACACAGAGTTCCCCTTCAGCTCATATCTCCAGGTTTCCTCCCACAGGAACAAGTGCACAAGGAGAACACAGTTGTCCCTGCGTGACAGGGGCTGGAGCACATACCTGTGTCTGAGGGCTGGGAAGTGTTTGTGGGTCCCCTAGACCCAGATACACTCCTGATTCATGCCAAGAATTTGACCTGTTCTGTGCCACATCTCTGCTCAGGTTCATTGTGTGGTGGTGAGCATTTCAGGGCTTTTGTCACACACACGCACACGCACACACACACCCCTCCAAAGTATTTCACTTGACATAATAACATCTGGCAGAAATCAAATGCATCTAAGAGGAAGCATAGTAAATGTTTCTATATTTGCTGTTGTCATCAGTTGCAGTGCTAACACTTGAAATAAATAAAGCAGATTTTTATGATCTTAAGTGTGAATGACACGTCTCCAGGGCACAACAGCAATTCAGCAAAGGAAAGATTCTTAAAAAAATATGTCAGCACGTGACTGCAGTCAGGCATCAATCCCACAAGATGATGGATACCAAAATGACTTGAGGAATTTGGGATCCTCTAAGTACGAGTTTAAATATTCCTGCAAAAAAAAATGCTGAACAAGTTACACCCATGTAAGTCAAGACATGAAGAGCAGCAGAAAACTTAGGCACTGCAGTGATGCCAATAATGAGTGTTAATGAGCACACAGACAACTGCCTGGCTGATTTTCTTGTTCCAGTCAATGGAAAAGGGTCTGCCAACTCCAATGTTGCAGGAGAAAGTCTGTAAAACCCACATCTCACATTGCTAAATTAGCTTTTACTGTGTCCTCTTGTTGACTGGCTGCTTTGTTTGAAATGTAGCACAAAAAAAAAATCTAAACAACTGAACAGGCAGCACTTAGGGTTTTCCTCTCTTCCTTCCTCCCATGTTGTCCTTGATAACAATTGTTAGTCTCATGGGATTCTTTTCTCTGTGAATAAATAAATAACTGATGTGTTGGAATCAGGTAAGAGCTCTTGGATCAATTGTAAGCACTGATGGCACTTGTTTCTACAGGAGATGAGACAATAGATTCATTGTCCATGCTGGTGTATAAACACCCCCTATCTGCGTATTATGTCAAAGAGGAAAACAAAACAAAATGGGGTTTATTGTGTATGCACAAGTCTAATCTTTCCAGGCTACCAAGTTAAAAATGCTTTTCATCTAGATCAAATAAAAACAACATGAACAATACAACCCCAAATCCTACTGAAACAGTCCGAGGCTGCTTGCTCATACCTTCTCTTTTCTATTCTCTGTTTTAAGTGAGCAAAGCTAATTGTCAGTAAACCTAGGCAACGTTTACTTTAACTCCTGCTCTGATAAACACCACATCCCACATCTATCAGCCAAAGCCTCAAAGCAGTCTGCAGGATACCATGAACATCTGAGCCAGTCACAGGATCCAGGAGACACGTTTGGTTGTGGATGGGCTGCAAAGGCAGCTGAATGAAAAAAGCCCAAGCAAAACAAAGATATTTCATTGTACTTTTCCTCCCTTAAATATATCCTTACAGTTCTCTGCTGCAATAATTATTTTGCATCCTTCAGTAGTCTGGGCTGAAATATCACAGCATTATAAAGCTTAACTGCAGGACAAGAATAATGGCTGCAGTGGCAGAACACAATGGATGACTGGATACAGCACCAAGTCCCATTCAGTAGTTATTCTTAGTTATTCAGTCAAAAGCTTTATGCTGTTCAGAGCAGTGAAACACATTTTGTGTGGCCTGACATTAATAACTTTCCTATTCCTAATATGAGCCTGATACTGCACTTCACTAATCTCCTTTTGCACCATCCTAATATTTTATTGAACTTTAACACAGCCAGGACCATTAGATGAGCTGATTTAGGGTGCCCAGTCCTTCTGGTCCTATCAGATAGAGATGCCAGAACATTCACAGAGCTGCGAGACAGACCATATACCTCAGAAATCTGCAATATTCCTGGAGCTGCTCCAGGTGCGAGTTGACAGTGGTTTTTCACAGGTCAGCCCCTTTGCAAGGCAAAGCTGGAGTGGGAACTGGCAGCAGGGACTTCAGCAGCCCACGTGGGCTCACCTGCCTTGTGGCACGGCAATGCCATGGGGGAGGCTGGCACAGCCCCTGCCAGGATCTAGCAGACCTCTGGGTAACACAGACAAGGGAAATGCCTTTGTTCTTCCATTCCTGAGTCAAAGGAGATGTGTTTACTCAAAAACACATCTTCCAGGAAAATACCCACCATTTTTCTTCCTCGCTTTTTCTAGTGGCCAATTTGCCATTGCTGTTGAGTTACTAAGAATACTGTTTGAAGAGAAACAAAAAGTCCTGTTCACTCAAATTAGCCATTTTTAAATGGCATCCCAGCTGAGATGCTGTGCATAGCAGTGTATGAGGCACTGATACATTTCAATCACAATTTTAAAGATTATTTTATTCTGAGTCACACAAGAACCTATGTCTTAAACCACCATCTTTAGTGGGGATTTAAGATAGGAGAAGGTTTTCTAATGCAAGTGTTTTGAAATATTAATCCAGTCCCAAATATGACCAATTCTTTTAAGATCTCTCACTGATTTTTTTTCTTAATTTTTCCCAGCAAGGATGATAAAAATGAACTTATGGGGAGTGGCACCACTTGATGCATACTCTGTCACTATAGGAAAACATATGGTCCTGAACAATTTGAAAAGAAAACATACAACTTCATGTAGCAATTGCACAGAGTACAACTCTTTAATACAATAGACTCTTATGAGGTTAACATTTGTTGGTTAATGATTCAAAACTTCCTGTGCATGATACTCTTTTAAGATATGTAATGAAATATAACTCAGTCTATTTGAAAGGAGTACCTAACATTTACAGCATTTCCTGCTCCCAAAGTGGCAAGCAACATTTATTTATAGTCCTATGAGGAGAAAACTATTATTTTCTAGTTACATTTCAGTCTACTCCGAAATTTGCTTGAATTTTTACCAAGCTTCACCTCATTCTGTGGAGACTAGATGCCTCATCTGCTTGAGGAATAGGTCTTAGAGTCCCCCTTGGAGAGTGGGAAATGACTCAATGCTTCAAAAACAAAATAGCAAACACAAGATGAACTAACAAATGTGAAACCTCATCGCACTGCAATTTCATCACCTGTAAAACTGCAGCTGTTTCAATTTGTGAAACCAAGCAATTTCTCTTGCACCTGTCAAACTTGCCTGGCATTTCAATAAATTGTTCCATGTGTTGGTTTTGCTCATATTTTAACATAGCTTGAGAAATATGGTCTTAAAAAGGGCTAAGTACAGAAAAAAGAGTAGGGTTAATCAGAGTAAAGCCACATTTTGAAACTGCCAGCCCTAAACAGTCATTCATATTTATAAAAGAAATAAAAGTTCTTCAGTGAAAAATGTAGTAACAGATGCAAACCAGACACACTCAAGAAGTATGGAAACAAGGGAGGCTTTCTTTCTGCCGTTTACATTATTTCCCTTCTTAGCTTAGTATTTTTCCAGGGGCATGCTCACACACACAAGAAACCTATTGCCCAGCACTTTTATTCCTCGTGGTCTTCATTTTATTACAAGTTGACAGCAATAAAGATCTTTGTTTTAGAAACACAGGCTGAAGTGTGTCACCAATACTGACTCATCAGCTTGAGGGTTGGAGTCTCCCACATGTGAAGGCTGTTGGTTTTGGGAAGCCTGTGACTGAAGCAGCTTGTTTTGAGTCTCTTATTCCACATGCTTGGTTGTGTGTGGGTTTTCTTTTGCCTAATTCTTGCAAAAAAACCTCTCTGAAGTAATTTTGGGTAAAAACCCTTGGAAGCTAACACATTTTTCCTCTGAGCCAGCCAACATTTTTTGAGGGTTCAAGGCTGATCCAGTTAAACAATAACTGTGACATCAGAGAAAAGTATCTACTGTTGAAAATATCCTGCAGGCAGGAGAATCTACCTGGTTTCAGTTTGGCATATAAATAATTTTACAGGTCTACTCACCAATGTAAATTACTGTGTCAAAGAATAAATGAAATAAGGAGAGAGGTACCACTTTGCTTAAAGAATTACCTTCCTTTAAAGCAAACAGAAACTGGAGAAGGGAAATAGGAGGAGGAAATTCCTGAGACAGACAAGTTAGCCAGGTTTTTAAATGGACTGAATAGTTCTTCTAGTAATGTGATCATGAAATAAGGGAAATCAGACCACAGCCTAACATTGTGGAGTTGGCCAGTGACTCCTTTGCTAAAGACAACATTTTCAAAAGCAGTAAATGCACCAAACTCTTGCAGGGACCTTCCAGTCCCTGCAACTCACTCCCCTCGCTGGTGGTGCAGGGAGCCTGGGTGCCTGGTACACCCGCCTTCAATTAACTTGCTAAGGCAAGGGGACTAGGCATACCTACACTCCAGAAATCCAACATAGGTGCCTGGATCCCATGTTAATGCACAGATCTGCAAAGATGTTTGGGTCCAGAAGCCTCTGGGTTTTTCTAAAGGTCACACAAGTTCCTCCAAGAGCTTCATAAAGCACAAGCTAGGCTGGACTCTTTAGCAGCTTGTGATGGAGAAGAAGCAATCTCTCCATCTCTGTATGGGCCTATTCAGTGCACAGGCTACCAAACAGGGAAGGTCCAGGTGGGTTAGACCTTGGAGGGAAAAAAGGGAGAAGTATAATGAATAGAAGAAATTTAGTGAGAAGAAGATTTATTTATATATTTAACTTCTGGAGGACTGCCAGCATGCTTGGAACTATACAGAAAGAGAACCTCATCAGGCTTTTCTCATATCTAATTACAGCTCTTTCAGGCTAAATATATACTGAATAATTGGGGGATGGAATGAACAATCTCAGAGTAGCTCTGATCTTTTTTCCTTTCAGTGTTTCTTAATTAATCTTAAATAGAGAAGGAAAGAATTTATTTAGTCCAGGCAAGAGATGCCAGAGCAGTCACCTTTCCTCCCTTAGTGCTGTACTGAGCAGTGGAGTACAGAAGAGACATAAAAAATAAAGAAATGTTTGAATCTGAAATGAGACCCATTCCTGTCTCAGGGGGCTGGTAAAGGATGTGCATGTTCAAACCGTGGGCTCAAGGAAGAATGTGTACTAATGGATGCTTCTGACAATGTGAATCAAATCTCAAAATCTCCTTATCAAAAACATCGATTCTTATCTCTTCCAAGTGCATCGTGACTCCTGATATTATGCACTGGGGAGACACTGTCAAACTGAAATTCAGGAGCTAAAAGAGAAGTGTCAGGGCCAGGATAATGAATGGAGACTCTAAATCTGCTCCTGAGAACTGCATTGCTGCTTGCCTGTCCACCTCACCAAGGGGCTTGGTGGTGTCAGAGCCCTTGAGCTAAGGGATGATTTTGTCTGGCATGCTGAATGAAATATTATACCTAAAACAACCATAAAAAAGGAAGAGAAATCTCTCATTTTAAGAGAGGTTTATGCATCTTTTTTTTTTTTATTTTAGTCAGACAGTGACATAGCACAGAGCTTGCCTGTCCACAGCATCTTATGTGTGACTGTGGGCTTGTTCAAATAAAAATGGTGTAGAAATCCTCCTAACCTCATTCCAGTGTGCTCACTCATTTATGGTGTGGCATCAAAACTCACCCTGTTTCATGGGGGAGGAAGATAAAGTGACAATAAACCAATGTATGCATAGATACATACACACACGTATATGTAAGTGTCCTGGTTTTTAGCTGAAATAGAGCTGGTTTTCTTTTTAGTAATTAGAAGAGCTGTGTGTTAACATGCATGTAAATATATGGTTAGGTCCAGACCTTGGGCCCCTTTGTAAAATTCAGCAAACTGTTTTTTGGATGGAAATATTTTGGGAAGTGCAGAAAAAATATTCAAGATTAATTGGGGAACTTCTGTAAAACGGCACTGAGGATGCTACTCAGTTGCCTTGATGGGACCCAAAAAACTCACCAAGTCTAGCAGACCTGTTCCCAGTCTTCTCATATACTTTGACTGAACTGTAGGTCAGTACATGAGGGCTTATAATGGAGTCTGTCCTTTTTTAAAATGACACGTGCACAAATTCCACTTTCACTGCATGATTGTTCCAAAGAGGAGAAAAATCTTGGCCAAGGATGGATGGAAGAGCGACATTCTCTATACACAAGTAGGCAAGGGATGGCCAGAGATGCTGCACCTAACATCACTGCCATGTAGCCAAGGATTTGGTTGCAGTGCTAACAGGCAGAGAAGACATCCAGATATTGCCCTGGTGCTAGGAAAGCAGTTGAGTGTTCTCTGAACCACCACACAGAGAGGTGTTCTGCAAAATACCTTTGAAGAACCTGGTTGTTTCATTTGAAGTGAAGCCATAAAGAATGAACCAGAACAGCAATAATTAACTTGGCAGAGAACTGACTGTGGAAATACAAGTTATGGATGGATCAAAAGCCCTAGTTTTAGAGAGGCAATGGCAATACTGTCATTGTTTGGTTCTCTGAAAATGCCAAGCCTTTAAAGCAATACAGACATTGCCAGTCTAATGACATGTCCATGCCTTACTCAATGTGCAAGGGAGTACAGTTACTCCATGTCAGGTCTCGTGAGCCTGGTGACCAATGAACACCTCTGGTTGAAGCCTGTACCTTTAGGGTGTGCATCCACAGAACTGCTGAACATTGAGCAGCACTTATGTTCCTCTATTTTTTGAGAGTTTAAAATCAGCCCTGACTAGTAGACCTGAATACGAAGGTTTGGTTATAATTGCCCTTACTTACTCATTTCCCAGACGAAAAAAAAAATCATGAAACAGTCAGCAACATCACTGTAGAGGGCAAGGGGTCCACTGACCAGGAGAGATGACAACATGGAACCAGGATGCAGACTGAACACACAGCTTGAGTGCTCTCCGTCAAACCTCCAGTCTTTTGCATAAGAAGAAAAGACCACGCTACTGAGCTAAAGACTGCTTCAGTTTTGGGCACTGGAGCTGAACGTGAGCTGAAATACCTGAACAGATCTCTGCAGGTACTTCTGGAAGAGAGATTAGATAATGTCTGTTGCTTCCCTCTGCTCCACGTGTGCTCTGAACTAGTGGGTACTTTGGAATAATTAGTTCTGTATCACAGCTGAGCTTGCTCACCAAAGACGGTTCAGACCAAGAGATCCTGGTTACATGGACAGGCACCAAGTTTGATGTAGCATATAACAAAATCAAGGATTGTGAGTTTAAAAAGAGTTTGAAAAACCTTTCAGTACTTCATCTAGATCACAGGATGGGGCTGATAATCCTGAGCATCTGATCAGAAGATAAAGATCTTGAAAATCTGTTATATTTTTTGTTGATTTCACAGACCTTTTTCCAATGAGATTTGGCCTTGTTTGAATGAACATATATCCTTGCAGATCATGGAGATATCACTTTATCTGAGGGGCAGAGATGACATTTTGAGTACTGTGCTCTGAATTATTATCACCATAATTGCTTTTATTATTGAAATATTCTACATAACCTTTAATTTCAAGGATTCTTACAGGGAACAATAGAAGGCAATTTTACAAGAGTTCAAACAAGAAATGAATCACAATTTGCAATCTTTAGCTGCAGGTTATAAATTCCCAATGCTGAGCTTTCTCCCAACTACATAGCTTCAGCAGCAGCATAGCCATTAACTTTATTGTAGGTTTTTATATCACGGGCTGTCCTTCTCCAACATTACTTTCCACTATCTTCTCTTCAGATGCCTTTTGTTACAGCTCTTCTTTGTGTCACAGCCTAGCAGTTAGTCAGAAAGGTTTAACACAGAAGATTCCCACAGTGATTTTGTTCCCATAGCATAGGGGTTTAGTCCTACACTCTAACCAGAAAAGTCAACGTTACAATGTCTGTTCCTATAAGGAGCGCTCCTTTAAGTTGACCTTTTAGGAATGAGAGGTCTAAAGTTTTGCACGAATCGGAGTGTGTCAAACAATGACAATGTCATTATTTTTAAAGCAAGAAATAAATTATCATTAATCAAATTCCAACCTACTTACAGTTAAGCTGTTAAAGTTTAACAGTCTTTCATTAGATAAATGCAGATACCTTTCAGGAAAACAAAAGGTACTGAAAAAACTATATATTTTTTCACAAATCTATAATTACTTAGAGCAGGGAATAAAATAAAAAATATCTTTCCCATTTGTAGTTGAAAAAACCCCAAATCTCTCCCAATCAACCATATAAAAAAATAATTTTTATAGCAAAAATACACAGTGATTTTCATTATATTATTTGTGTTCATGAAGCCTTAACTGATATTTGAACCTGACTTGTTTAGGCAGTGTAGAAACTCAATCTCTTTTTCTCCACCTCAAGAAGCTTGCAATCTAGACATATGTCCAGAGAATGACTGTTAGGACAGCTGAGGTAGCTTCCCAGGGTTAAACATTACACCAGAGTCAGTGTTTCAATGAGAAGTCTGTTCTCCTGAGAACTCTTTTAGGACCCAGTACTGGTGCCAGGTAGCCCCTTAAAAATGCTACCTAGAAAGGTCCCAGCCCACTGAGTTGCGGGAAGCATGCTGCTGTGTGTAGGTGAGAGTGGAGTCTTTCCATAATTTGGACCTCAGGAGCATGTTCCAGCCCCATATCACACCCATAGGCAGCTGGCAGTGGGGAAGCAGATGCAGGGATCCCCCTCCTCCTGTTAGCGTAGACTTTGAATGTTTTGAGAAAAGCCCTGATGTGTTCTACCTCACTGGCAGACACTTTCAGCATGCGTAGTCCTCCAGATCTTTTCAGAAAACAACTGAACCCCCACTGCATGCTTTGTACAGTGTACAAACATACACGGTCCAGCAAAGCACAAGCAAGTAGGTTGTTGGCACCTGAACAAGTGGCCCTTGACTACTGAGCTGCAGCATCTGACCACAGGCATGCCTCCTTCACTTGAGCTGGGAAGTAAAATAGGTTACCGCTGGTGCACATCAAATGAATGTCTGCCCATATCTACAGTAAAAAGAGGCAGCCCCACACCACGCACGGCTCACTGTCTGTGCTTCTGATGTTATGCAGACGTTTGCATATTCAGGAGGTTGCCTGTGTGAGACACAACAGAAGTAAAATAAGTGTTGGGTTAGGAAGCACAGTGGATTCCAGACTCAGGCTGTCACCTTTTCAGATTTTTCCTGATGTGTTGTAGTATGGGAACAGGCTTTGGTCATGCTGCAAGATGCTTATAATACAAACATACCCCTTGGTATTCTTGACTTTGTAGGGCAGATGGAATTTCTAATTTTCACCCTTTTTTCTGCAGTAATTTCTTAATGAGCTGAGTAAACTGGAAATAATAGCTTTTCAAGTTCAACACAGTATCTAGCATTTTCTGGTGCCACTGCCACATGAGCAAGACTGTATCGGGCACTTCTTCTGACCATTTAGAAAAAAAAAAATAAATTTGTGCCTGTGTCATTAAGCTGCTTAAAACTCCTGAATAACCTCATCACAGCAAACCCTAGCAGATATTTGCTGCTGCTGTTTCAAGAAAAGGATTTTTTTATTATTTTTTTTTTTAGTGAGGGAAAGTTACAGTGAAGGTCAGGAAAAAAGAGTAACTTCTGTCTTGTATAGTAACTTGCCTAACTGACTTAGTTACCTATTTTGTCTTTGTCCACTTATCTGTGAAATGGGAATGATTTTTCTGCCTCATCAGAATACTTTGAGACTTGGTTAATTGCTTGTAAGCTGATTTGGAAACCTGTCAGTGCTGAGTCTTTAATAAACATTAAAATTTATTGCTCTCAGAGCTATTCATTGTTTTCTTACTCTCAATATTTAATCTTCTTACTGTAAAAGCAACTGTTGTAAATAATAACCACTAACAATTATTTTGTGATAACATGCTATTTAGAAAAAACCTTCTGTGTTACTGATTTTATTTTTCAAGTCTCCTTTGTGGTTTTAGACCTTACTTGTTTTTCCAATCCTTTAGCATCTCCATTTACATGTTTTTCTGCAGAGATGATGCTGTCCTCCTGTTTTCTCCTTCTCTACATCAGCCAATTTGTTAGAAGGGTATAAGCTTTCCCCTTGCTTTCAATTCTCTGATTCCTTTCCCCATGGACACAGTCATTGACCTCCCCTGAGCTTGTATCCCTCATCAAAACCATGTCTTTAATTAGCAGATAGGGAAACATATACACAGAGTTCCTCCAAATTCTTAGTCCTTCCCAGACCCTGCAGGTCATATTTATCACTCTCCCCATTTGGAAGAGGAATGACATTGATTTTTCAGCAGACACAGCTGTCTGCTTTCTCCATGTCTCAGTTTGCATCACCTCTTCCCACACAGCCAAGGACATCCAAAACTCTTTGCGCTGTTCTTCTTGCTGACAGTTTCTTGCATAATGATATTTTCCAGACAATTTAGATGTTCAGATTGAGGGTAAATGATACTGAGGCTGTTGAGCTGAGTTATGATAGCAGTGATATCATTGTGTTTGGGGTAGGATTGCCCTAAGAATTTAACTCCAGACTCTGTGGCCTTTAAAACAGTGTTAATATGCACTTGGCAGAAGACTCAGAGATCTCATGTCTGGCCTTTCCCCAGACAAAAGCCATGCTCAACTCTGAAGGCATGTAATGAAGAGAGACCGAAGCACTATTCAGGCTCAAGCAGTATCTAATCTGATCTTGAAAGGAATGAGCCGGAGCAAGCTCTCAAAGGAACCTCCCCCCCATTGCTATTTCATTAGTGATGGTGGATAACAAAGACCTGAAAGTGGTAGAACAGCTGTGGGTGGGTCTGGAAAAATCCAGTCAGATTCAGAAATTTTTGAAAAAGAGGAAAAAAGAAGTCTGTTTCTCAGAAGGACTGAGCTGAGATAAAAAGTAAATCTTAAGATGAATTCTGTGGTCTGCATTTTCCAGGAGGAGATTGATGTACAGCACCGGAGAAAAAGCCTTATGGGACTATGTATACAGAAACAAAACTTACTACATGTGAAGAGAGAGCAAATTTTAAAGAACTGAGTAGAAAATGAGGTAATATGCAATATACATTTACCGGTACGCCAAACTTGCCTGATGTCTTCCTTTGATGAGGCAAATGTGGATAATCTAACCCATATGGTCTTCAGCAACTCAGTATGACAGCAATAACACAGGGAAATTAATTAGTTAAAATGGAAAATAAGAGCACTCTTGCAAAAATAATTACAAGAGAAAGGAACTAGCTAAAAGTACATTGACAAGAAGAAGGTTAGCACTGGAGTTGGGTTTGACACAGAACCTAGACTTGTGCTCATATAATTTGCCAGTGACACATGGGAGGTCTACTCAGCAGAAGAGGACCAAAGTGGGAGGAGAGGAATGGAATAGAGGTCAGAAGTGTGAAGGAAACTCAAGGAGAAATAACAGTGAAAGAGGAATATATGGATGCTTTGTTAATCCCAAAGAAATCTCCAGACCAGCAAAAGTGACAGCTGCCTTTGTCTGCTAGGGGGATTGGGGAATGGAAAGTCTACCCTAATAGAGACTAAAACAAGTTGGCTTATTTAGCCTAACCAAATACAGATGAGAGAAGAAATGACTCTCTATAAATACACCAGTGGTTGTACATATGAGGGAAGGGCAAGAGCTATTTAAGTTTTTTCTTTATGTTGGTACAAGAGCAAATGGGAATAAATTGGTCATGTGTAAAACTAGGCTGAAAATGAGAGGAGGATTTATAAATTTTTAAGCAGACTGATTTTCCCAAAAGTGAGAGAGACTTGGGCAATTTCAAGCGGCAGCTTGACAAATTTGTGGTAGGAATTAAGAGGCATGTTTAGAAGAAGAGACGAAGCTTAAAGAGTCTGGACGTGCCTTCTAGTCTTACACTTCTATGTAAGGGGAAGGAAGTTAGGAAAGGGAGAAAGGAATAAGAAGACTTTCCTCTCTCTTTTTCTTTTTTATTTCTTTCCCTTTTTTCCATTCTACTGTCATTCCTTATTTATTTTTTATTATTATTCATTTTATTCCAAGCTTTTATACTTAAGTTTTAACAATGCTTTCATATTTTACATTTGAACAAGAGACTCACAGATCTTTTCTTGTCTAGACATTGCCAGTTTTGCCTCATGAATCTTGTTCTGTATGCTAGTTGAGAAGCAAAATATTAGTAGTCATCCCAATCCAGAGTACACCTTGATTGAATGGGAACACAGAGAAAAGCAAAGTTCTTTATGGAAAACCAATACCTGGGCCTTACACAGTTTCTCATCTGCTCTCATATTTCATTCCTTGTGTTTAATTAATATACTTTTTTGGGAAGACATTGATAGACAGAAGGTGACAAAATGATTGGATGATTGGTCAGCTCAATGAGTGTCTGTAGCATGTTTGAAGCCTGACTCAGATATAGGGCCACCTTCATCTTAGTTACATTAAAGCCCCATGGCAGATGTGGTCTGCAACACTCAAGTTGCAGTCTGATAAAGGCATTGGGGTTGTGCTGGGCAACGGTGAGTGCTTACAGCTTTGGCTGATGCCAAGAAGAGTCATGGATGCTCAGCACCTCTCCACACAGAAGTGGAGTGGGAAAGAACTCTGTACTGCAGCAAAACTCTGTCTCACTTGCAGTCAGCCAGGATCCCTGTCACTGGAAATCAACTTTAAAATTTGGGTGCTTTTGTAACATTGGCTCAAGCAGCTAAGAAAAGCAGCAGTCATCCCATATAAAGCCAACATTTTCCTAAGGTACAGTCAGCTTCAGATCTTGTTTACTTTCTTCTAGGTAGGCTCCCGATTGCCCTAACAAAAAAGGTAACTACAGTCCTGAAATGGACTTGAACTGAAAAAGTGGCAGAGCAGAGAGCAGCCTCCCCCAGCAAGTCTACCAGAGGGAACATAATCTACAGAAGGTCAGATAGAAGTACTGGTTTCAGGGGCTTTCTAGAACACTGAATTACTGTAATCTTAAAAATGTGTTTGGGTAATTCTGCAGTCCCCTCAGCTGCTCATTGCCTTGAGCTCTAATGCAGGCTGAACTGTCATCTTCATGCACGATGATGTTTATGAGTTAGCCTCTTCAGCTTATATATGGAGAAAGCTGCTGGTGTGTAGTGCCATAAAATATCACCCTAGAAGGGAGAAGGGCATGGTTTCCACAAACTTAATATTTGGAAAAACTGCATAGAAACAAAGAGAGGCTTTTCTCTTCCTCCTTAAACTGTAGCTTGACCTAATTTGCTAATTAATGTAAATTTTCTCAGTGAAAAGGGATTATGGATATTCTTTCTCTTATCAAGTTTCAGACTAGCAAATCCTTAATCCCTTCAATAAACTTCCTCTTGAAGACATGCTGTGGCATTTTTTTCTGCTTCTTTTTTTTTTTTCCTTTTATGGAAGACAGCTATTTCTTTTCCCATTTATCAGTCATTTATCTTCTTCACATTCTGAATAAATTTGTATTTGCTCTTGGTCCAGATCTAATAGGATAATGAATTTCAATGTTAACCGAGGTTACCATATCATCAGCCAGTTTAAGTGGCCCAGGCAGTTCATCATTTGTCCTGCTTTAACCATGTTGGTTGTATTGTGTTATAAGACATGGTATGTTATTTCAAGATGAAGGAAGTGACATATTGCAAAGTGTTATCCAAAAGTCTTTATAAGGGAGGCAAAGGCAGCAGAAGAAGGCAGTGCAAATACTACATACCCCTATTTCCTAAAACTATCCATTAGGGATGGCAGCACATACCAATGAAAGGCCCCTCTGCCCTGGGATGCCCTGTTGGCTGAACAGCAATAGCATATTTGCAGGTTTACCACATTCAGTGATCTTTTGAATTGCTACGGTCCAGTTCTGTGGGTAATCCTGCACAGTTCTGAAGGATGGGACCTGTGAGTCCCTCACAACAGAGGGATGTGACTTCTGCCAATTAACAAAACCTTTTAGTTGAGCTCTGGGAAATTCAAAATGCTGCTAGTATATGAAAAAGAGGAATTTCCCAATCATTTGTACCAAAACCAAGTCAGTAACCTTTTTATATTGATATCCAGTATGCAACATCAGTGGAGAGGGTAAGAGATGGCAACAGAAATGAAGGTAATTATGTGCTATGAGATGAAAATCTTCCAGCCTTCTCAGAGGGTGATCCTTTTACGTCATGACCTAAGATTATGTGAACAATGGATTTTATAATTTATCTTCATTGG
This sequence comes from Antrostomus carolinensis, assembly GCF_000700745.2. Classification (NCBI taxonomy): domain Eukaryota; kingdom Metazoa; phylum Chordata; class Aves; order Caprimulgiformes; family Caprimulgidae; genus Antrostomus; species Antrostomus carolinensis. Next base: position 68,076 of record NW_010314080.1, read on the forward strand.
AATAACTTCAGATTCTCTCCTTGCGCCTTTATACGGCCCATCTGAGGGTGGTCAGACACTGGAACAGGTTGCCCAGAGAAGCTGTGGATGCCCCCTCCCTGGAGGTGTTTAGGCCAGGCTGGATGAGGCTTTGAGCAACCTGGTCTAGTGGAAGGTGTCCCTGCTGATGGCAGGGGGGTTGGAACTAGATGATCTTTAAGGTCCCTTCCAATCCTAACCATTCTATGATTCTATGATCTTCTTCCCTTCTCTTTTTAGATTTCTGTGTCATCATTAATTAAAAACCAATATTTAGTTACTAAAACATCACCCTGATGCCAGTTGCGATTAATTGTTACACCTCTTGCAATGAAAAAGACAGGCATTGCAAATCATTTGGTTTTCTTCCAAACTGCACAGGTTTTAAGTGGATGAAGTCCCTGTTTGTCTGTTCCAGTCCTGCTGGCAGTAAGTGCTACAGGCTATTCTGCAAAACCAATAGCTTCTATTCTTACTTTTCTTTCAATTAAGTGTACTGCCTTTTAATTTCAGCCTTTCCTTCCTGTCCTCTGACCTCCGGATGTGATTAGCCCTTACCCTGAATCATCTGACACAGCAGGCAGCATCCCAGAGGGTCAGTGCTTTGTCATCAGAGAATACACCAGGCTTGAAAAATATCTGGTCCTCAAATTCAAGTCAATGTTTGAATGCACTTTCAGCCCAGCCTAAATCCACAGTGCTCTGCCAGTCTTTTCTGCACTCTTGGCCAGAGCAACAAAGAGGACTGCAATTTAATGAAAACATAAGGCTCAATGGAAAATAAAAGAATAAAGAGACATCTGGTACTTTCTTCCAAAAAAATCTGAGTTGAAAAAATAGTGGCATTTCCTGAAATTTGGGGTGCTCTAATCTAAATTGTTATGGGTTTTTCCGAAATAGACTTGAAAGCACCAATATTAGAAATGTGAGGTTTTTTAAGAGACAGACACAGTGATTTGAAACTGGAGAAACTGGGGTCCCATCCCTTGTTTCATCATAGACCCTGTCAGTGATCTGGCAGAAGCCTACACAGTACCCAGACAACAAATTTGCTTGTCTGGGTTTCAGTCATCTATCAGTAAAGTGGGGCTAGCAATACCTCACCTCCCAGGCAGGTCTGTGGAGCAATCTCACTATCAATACAGGATGCATCCAATAGATTGCAGGTGTTGGTTATGGCCCACTGGCGCTGTGGTGGTGCAAACTGTCAAACAAATAACAGCATCCCATGCTAGCCTCAAATCAAGAAACTTAGCAGCTATGGTTCTGTATGCACAGGAGCTTGGTGGTTGTTCAGCCAGGGTGTCCGGATCTTTGGTAGGGAACCAAATTGACTGTCTTTAACAATCTTTCCCTGTCTTCCCAGTAGTTAGATGCAGCATGTTACCAGTTCAGCAAATGCAAGACTTATTACTGGGAGACAGTAACATTATGAACATGCAGTATTTCTTGTTCGCACGTTTCAAGCAGTGACATAGGAATGATGTGGTTAATGTTTGAATACAGAGGATTTTCTGGAGGAAGATAATGGGGTAAGAGAAATGTCAATTGACAGAGATGCATAGGGAGGGAATTTCCTTCCTTTGTGTCTCTAAATTGGTTTTACTGATTTCATCTATCTTCACCACAATAGCAAAAAAGCAACACCTGATAAAATGAAAACCCCCAGAAACTAAAAACGGCTATTTGTCCTGATGCACTGTTCAGGACTGTATCACGATGCCAGTTTCTTCAAATATGACTACAAATAACAATCTTTTCCAATGACAAATGCACTGATCATCAGTATTGCTCTGAATAAAAACAATTTTCTCTGCTTCTAGAACAAAATGATGTAAAGGCTTCCAATGATAACTTCTCTTGTCTCTAAACAGAGGTAGAAGACAATTGCCAATAATTAACCTCATACAGGAAGAGCAAGCTATTTTTTTCCTCTTTAAGAATACATTTATATTAAAAAATTTGAGCAATTTTGAAAACCAGATAATCCTTTCTGGTGACTTGAATATCAAACATACATGTGCCAACAGTAATACACTTAAACAAGAAGCAATCTGAGATGAGAACCATTTTTATGGGCTGAGTTTATGGGATGTTTGAGCTGCCTGTCTGACACTTCCACAAACCACCTTGGAAACAACAAATGTCATAAATCACTGCACTTTTGTCTTCCAAGTGACCCTACTAGTATTTTCCAGGTCTATCCTCAAATCTGGCATTTCCATGCCCAAAAGAGGTTGACCCTGGCATTCAAATCAGCAGCCAGCGTAGGCTTCACTTTCTTTGCCTGAAGGGTTAAATGGACTGACCATATTCTTGGCATAATGAAGAGTGAGAATGAATGGGGATGAATGAATGAATGAATGAACGAATGAGTGAATGGAGCAGCTTATCTGCTCCTACTCCAGTCTGTTTAAAGAGAGGGTTGTCATTTTAATAATTTGGGAAATCCTTTCTATAGGGGAGTCACTGCTACCAATCTCTTTCTATTGTTTGCTTCTCCTGTCTGGCCCTACCCAGACCTACTCAGAATACCTGTCCTGCTGCCACATGGAAATGACTTTTTTGCTCAAGTTAAATAGAGAGTGTGCAGCACCATCACTATAAAAGAATCAAAGAAATAGAAAGGACTTAACTAAAGTGATGAGGTAGAGCGCTACACTTACCTTTCCTCAAGGAAATCAGCAGTTAAATATAATACACAGCAGATCTTTTCTAAATCCTGACATATCTGCCTAAATTAAAGAATATAAAAGAAAATAAAATCCAGGTGTACCTCAGTCTTATTCTTTTCTCCTGCATCAATTGTGATTACAGAGAAATTACAAGCTGTGAAACAGTTTGCTGAGCTCACAAACACCTCTTTGTCCTTCTTTTTTCCCCCGCTCTGCAGATGATGAATGGAGGTGGGTAATACTGCACTTCAGGCAAGTGAATGAAAGGTGTGGAGGGAGTCATACCCTGAGATGGATGTGGAGGAGAGAGTCAGAGACAAGCTGCAACAACCCTGCACTCTGCTTTGTAGTGTATTGTCCCAGTCTGAATAGCCGGTTGTATTGCGTCAAGCCCTATGGTTAGCTGTGATTGAGATATACATTCCACAGCACAGACTGCTGACGTAATGCCTTTCAGTTCCCCCTGTCCCCGTCCCCCCTACCCAGCTTCCCTTCTCCTATGGTGCTATTGCCCTTGGTGTTTAGCAGAATGCCCATGCCACGGGCTCATTACAGTAGGAAAGTGGTATTAAAACACCTTCCTTCTTCAATGACTTTCTCTCTGTTCTAGTACATTAACAAATACATCAACAACAACAACAAAAAAAGAAGATTAAAAGAAAGAATTAAAAGAGAATCTTACCCTCTTTTTGAAAAACTGAAAGGCTGAGCACTTCTTGACTGGAAATCCATTCATGTCTTTGTTGACCATTTTCCACAGTGAAGGGTATGCAGTGATAGATCCAGCGTGGCACTAGCTTAGTGCATCTGTTTTCTTCTGGACCCCTTCAGTTAATGAAGACAGAGCAGGACGGGAGACTCACCAGCACGGCTCCAGCAGCTGTCCTTTACACATTCAGCCTGCTGCACCAGCTACTGCAGCAGCAGCAGCAGCAAGCAGCAGCCTTTTCCAGCCTTCAGATGCAGCAGGCTATGAGCTTCTTAAAAATATCCCCTAAATACAAACACTCCTATAAAACCCAGTGACAGCTTTCAGATCACAGGCAGCAGATCTCAGGCTAAGTGGGTCTCACATAAACCCAGGTCCTTCCATCCTGTGGGTGCTACTAGTACCTCACACTATATAAGCAGCGAGGCTACTGTGCTCAATTTGCTATTCTTCTTCTTCAGGTGGTATGATTCACTGCTGTTTGAGATGAGAGCTGGTTTTGATTGTGCAAATTCCAGTGGGAGCTGCAGTTTGGCAACAGCAGAGAGAGAGAGAGAGAGAGAGAGGGGGAGAGAGATGCACAGGCAGAGCAGCCGCACACAAATAACCATACAAAGGATAGGAGGAAGGCTCAGGGAAAGAAGTGCTGAAAGGCAATATGTTTCCCTTGGGAGAGTGACAGCAATAGCTCTCATTTTATATGCGGACAGGCTTTGAGTAAAAAGAAAAAAGAGACACGGGTCAATTAAAAAAATGGGTTTTTTATGTTGCTCTCCTTGCAACAATTTAGAGAGCCGTACTTTGGAAAAAAGCCCATCCGATGATCAATGCAACACTGGGTTATGTGACAGGACGTTGTAGACAGAGAAGCACTGGAGCTTCATTGTGAAGTTCAATGAGCTTAAAGGAAACCAGCAGTTCCTAATAAAGTGCGTTTACCACATGTGAAGCAGATAAATGCAAAGCAAGTAGACATGTTCAAATTTGTGCTGATAGTTCCCCTTTTTTTTCCCACTAGAAACATAGATATATAGCTTTTAAAACTAGAAAGACTTTCATTAAAGAAAAATAGGGCTGAAAGGGATCTTGAAAGGACACCTTGTCTAACCTCCTTTTTACTAAATTCAATTGAGTTAAATTTCAACAAGTTCAGTGAATCTAATAATATGTGTTTAACAAAACTGTAAAATATATTTTAATTAAGCTATATTTTCCAGGAAGGTCTGGAAAATAAAATAGAGACTTAATCACTTCCTCTCATCCTCTGTTCCTGGTTAATAAACATTATTTTAAAGAAAGGACCTTTTTTTTAGCATTCATCTGGCTTTGGGTTCTAGCCATAGCATCCTGTCCAGCCTTTCTCTATGAGATTGGTCAGCGCTGTAGCATAAAGAATTTTCCCTGATTTGAGGATACTGGTCTACTGTAAATCAGTTACTTCTCAAGCATCTCTATGGTTAGGTAAATAGACTGATCATTTCAATTTTTCATTGGAACCTATTTTCACTAGTCTTTGAAGATATTCTGTCACTCTTCCCTGTTCCTTTCATCACCTTTTTTGAAAATCCTTGAAAAATAAGAGTACCTACATTGTATATTCTACCCCAGTACAGGTTTCTCGTTGTTGCATGTAGATGTGAAACTATGAACTTACACACACTGCTATGGCTATTCTGCAGAGAATTCCACTGGTCTTCTGATCTGTGCACCTCTCTGAGACCCCATGTCAAGGCTCTCATAGGCTATGACCTTTTTCAAGTCAGCAATATGTATTTCCCCACTTTATATCTCTAGCCCTCATTAATGGTTTGTAAACAATTTAATTTGGCTGCACTCATATTAGACTTGCATTTTCTGAAGGAAACAATTCTCTTAGCAAGTGTCATGGCATTCATTTAAAACTTCCTTTCCCCTTTCCCTTTTCCTAATCCCTTTCCTATCCTATCCTGTCCTATCCTACCATGTCCCATCCTTTTCCTGTCTTTCTCCTTTGTCTTTAATTGCAACACTTTTAGCTGTTGCAATGACACTTTGAAAGAGAAATAATTTTTGGGCCCAGGAAGCTGCAAGTTCAAAGTCTAAGCCTCACAAAAGACATAATTTTGAGTTTGAATGTTCTTATAGGACTGTCCAAAGCAGTGGTCTGAAGAGACAGTATTTCATCTGAATTGTTCTGCTTTTTATAACTAACTAATTGTCACTGGAGCAAGAAGAGAAGGAATTTTCCACTCTGCCCCTCTGTCTGGGGTTACTGGAATTCATCAAGGCACAAGTCAGTCCAGCTTCTGAAAACTGACCAACTAGAAGCAAGTCAAAGGGATTTTCAGAAAACCTGAAAATCTCAGCATGTCTCATCCAGGCCTCCCTGAACTGAGCACCCTCTCCACCCCACTGCTAATCCCTCAGTGTCCAGCCATTTGGGAAAATCTCTCATTAATCCTCTCTTGCACTTTAGCACTGTGAGACCTATATCCTGGTGCTTATAGGTAGAGAAGTAGATAATGGTATGGGTTCAGTTTTTTCCAGTGGCATCTCCCAGTACTCTATTCTGAGCACCATGTGCTTTATTGGCTAATCTGATATGCAAGGAAAATATTGTTGAAAAATGGCTTTCACTCAGGCAAACCAGGCAGCTTGCTGTGCACGTACATTTATTTTCGAGATCTTTGATCTATTCACCCACAGCTTTGATCTGTTTCCCAGCCTCAGATATTTCTCCTGAGGGTTCAGCACCATCTTCTCTTTCACAAAAGCATTTGTGTTGCCTCTATCTCCTCCATAAGATTTCCAGACTTCTGGCTGAAATGACACTCTCCTTCCAGCCTTCTAAACCCAGCACCCTGTATGCTGCTGGTGGTGATCTCATGGGTCCTTGTGCCAGAGCCTTGGCCTCCAGGCCTTTTTTGTTATTTATTTTGTTTACATGTTGGTCTCTTTTCAGCTGGACAAACTAGGCACTTAAATATATTTCCATTAGAAAGAAAAAAAACTCCATCTGTTTTTAAAGTAGCCTGATAGTTTTAAAGCACTGTAGGAGTTGTTTTTTTTGAGGCAGGTGCATTACTGCAAGGAGAATGAGCTAGGACACTATTCTTGCATCATGTAGAGCCCTCCTGGCCTCTCCAGGATATCTGTGTTTTGATAAGAATTCTTATCAGCTGAAATCCCTTTGGCTCTGTGGTCTCAAAGGATTTTATTTGCAAACTTTTTTACCACAGATAGCAGAAGAGTGACTCAACGGCTGCAGAGCTTATATCTAGCACAAGAGGTCAAAAGCCTTCAAGAGGAGCAGAAGGGGAACTTGACATATCTGTTTTCACACCAGTAGACAGAGATTTAAAGCCAGAGAGATTTTGCTAAGAAAACGTGTTCCACTTTATTATAGTGCCAGAAACATGGCTTCATTATTAAATCTGAAATAAGCATAAAATTCCATGTTCACTGCATTTAACTGCATACAAAAGATACAAGCCAACCTCCTCAGCGGTGCTTTATTGTGGCCGTCATGAAACACCAAGGGCTTTCATCAACTTGGTGGACTGCCAGATGTACCAAGCACTTTAAACAAGTCATACAGGTACTTCATGCTTTAATGGCCTTTAGCAGTTTCCATTAAACTGTCATATACTCACCCAATGATAAAATAAGTTTATTATTAGGGCAGTCAGGAAAGAAATGCACAAATATTCTAGCTGCAAAATTTTGTAGAGCTGCAAAGCACAGAGTACTATTTGAATCCCTGTGAGGCAGCCCCATAGGAGAGCACAGAAGTTTTTTCATCGCAGATCTTCTTGAAGGAGTAGTATAAACTTATAGTAGCAGAGCATGGAGAATGGCCTGGAACTTATTCTGGACTGGAATTTATTCTGCTGTACCTTTTACAAACACAACATCCCAATAATTGGCCTTGTCTTTAAATGCTTACAAGTGCCACATGACAGGTAACTAGTGGTAAATCAGTCCAGGGTATATCAGAGAACAAGTAAATTATACTGATGCTTTTCACCAGCTGCAGCCTTAACAGCCTAAATCTCCCCCTGCCTAAGAAAAACATTAAATGTGAAGTCTCAAGGCTTTAGTGTCACAGACCATCATGTGATTCCCTTTACTGTAGTTTCAAAGTTGCCAACATGTCTGGCATGTACCAAAAGCACGTGTTGCAGACCACTGCTAGTATCTTGCCAGTTATGGGTTCTTACATAGCTACTCAGAGTCATTGAGTGCTCCTTCCCTCCTCTTCTTCCTTTGTGGGCAGGGAAAGCTGGATAGCTTCCAGCAACTATGATTCTGATATTTCACCCTGGTATCCAGTGATGAAGAAGGACACAGCTTGTTTTATGGAGCACTAGTGGAACAGTTCAGAGAGTAAGAATGAAAACTGAAGACAGAAGAATGAGTATTTGACCCTTCCAGTCCTTATTCAATTTCCAGAAATGGGACTAGCTGAGTCTGCATGTGGCTTTCATCTCAGCTCTGCCTTAGGGCAGTTCTTGACACTTCCTCAGTTGCTCCTCTAGCTGCCAGCCTTGTCAGCATTTGTCACGTAATCTCATTTTGTGGACACCTTGCTTATGCCCATTCTCATGTGTTCTTCATCTTGTATCACTCACAGGCAGTACCTGTCCCCCAGCTCCTACTCCTATTTGTGTTTGCCACTGTGTTTAACTGCCATTCCTGTTCCTGATTATATGCAACCCAAACCCATGGTGACTTCATGGTGCTGCTGCTTGTTGGCCAGGTGTTCCCATGCTTCTTCATCTGTGCTTGCTCCTTGCTCTCCCAGCTGCTGCAAGGAATGGGGAAGTGACTGACATGGTAACAGCCCCTATGTACAATCACCACGTTCACATACCAGAAATTACAGCTGGTGATACAATGCCTAGCAATAAAAGACCAACATAAAAAGCTGTTGTGAAGAAAGAAAAGCAGGATTAGCACTTTGGAAGCCTGCTCAAAAGTGGTTCAGCCCTCTCCTTTGAGAGGTATTTTGAGGGGTTGTTCACAGTGCTGACAAAGACTTGGGGTGGTCAAACTTGGTTTTATTCAGGGAAAAACTAAAACATGATAGGACCCTAGGAAAGTTATGGTACTTTCCTGCAGTAGCATAACACCCATGGTATTGTAGGAAGGCAGAAGGAAGAAGATAGGGGGATTCCCTCAGCTGTGAGAGACGAAGAAAGAAGATCCTTCTGAAGAGCGCTGCCCAGAAATATGACAGAGCCAGGGGCACTGGGCTGGCCTCTGCCCTTCCCTCGTCTGACCTGATTGACTATGCTAACCTTTCACAACCTGTGCTGGCTGAAAAGGAGATCGAGCCACTCTCCAGCAGTGCAAACTTCTTAAAAATGACCTACAACAGTTTTTATTCGTACACAATATCAGAAGCAATTTGAAGGTCTGATAGTCTGAAATCCTTCCAGGCCTGGAAGCAATTGTTCTGTATTTTGTAGGTGAGCTGAAATCCCCTTCTGTGCAGCCACAAGTAGTTCCCATTTCTAGCCTACAGAATGCTGGAGATATAAAACCTATTCCACAGGAAGAAATCATCCATCTATATATCCTATAGGCCACAAAACAATCACCAGAAAATAATGAGCTTTCTTGCTGCTGACCTGAGCAGAATTCAAACTGTGAAAATTTCCATGACCAAGATCAGTCGGTTTAGCTAAAAAGCCTGAGTGGGTAGCTGGGTTTTAATTTTTGCATACTTGACTTTTGCTGTTTTATTATTTCAGGCATCTCATTTCCTCGAGTATTACTCAAGAGGAGGGAAGAAAATAAAATTATACATGAAACCATGAAATAAAATAAAACTGACATTCACAAAAGAGAGAGAAAGGAGAGATCTGGTTCTAAAGCAAGCAAAATTTCACTGGAATAGACAGAGATGCTTTGTTTGTGCCAGGACTCTGTTCTTCCCAGAAAAGTCCAATCTAGGAAAAAGTAGGATAGAAGAAGGTCATTGTTATTACCACAGGCACTTAATTAGGTTTCCTAACTCTATCTTCATTGTTCTGTAAGCTTTTTAGAGATAGGGAGCTAAAAAGCATTAGGGTAAAAAAGTGAATTTTATGGAAATGTTATCAAGTCAATCATTTTCCCTGTCTCCTTTTTTCAGTCCTTGAATCCATTCACAAAGCGAAACCTCCCTTCAGCCCCAGCAACGGCTTCACGTCAGAGCCTGCCAGCGTCAGCACCAGGGCTGAATGAGCTCTCTGTCTGTGCCCGCTCTCTCAACAGCTCTTCCCTGTCCGCCCGCAGTGCCGGGCGCTGCACAGCACTTGTGTGGCACATCCCAGCATCAGTGAGATTTTCCCAGCTGCCAACAAAGTGCTGCCGGCTGTGCCACCCTGGCCAACAGATAGAGCTTGTCAGGTAGGAGGAGGCCTGCAAGGAAGTAAAGCCTCTACAAAATACCTTTGCAAATGATAAATAAAAAAGTATTAATATTGAAATAAAGGCCTTATCATGACTATATTTCACTCACACTTACATCCCCCAGCACAGGGCCATGTCATAACATAGGCAGCAATGGGGGTTTATGAACCATATAACTCCTGAGCAGACAGACATTGATTAGGGTCCAAGCTGGGACAGATTCAAACAAATCCATGGTGGTTTGGGGGTGGAGGCAGGTTAGTTGCTGCTCTGTTTATTTGAGAGGACAAGACTGAAATAATTGATAATACCTAGGTACACAGAGAAGACTTGGTCTCCATTTGCACTACTGATACTTGGAATCATTAGTGGTTTTTGATGAGATTGAAAATAAGCAAGGTCTGTTGAGGACACTGTCATTTTGCATGGGTTTGGTAGTCTAAGCTTTCTACTAGAGGTTTATTTAAATGTGCACATCTTGCTTAAAAAAATCACAGCTAGGACATACACTTCTCTAGGACACTTGCCAGTTCTGTCAAGGGCAGTTTTATGGGCAGATATACACAGGTCCTACGTGGAGATGCTGCTCATTTAACTCAGCAGGCTCAGCACGCATGCTTGACTACTCATGCTGTGGAAATCTGCTCGCTCTGACTAGCAGGTGGAGAAACAAATTATAGCAACCATTGCTCTAGGCCAAAAAAAGTTACTGATTGTCACAGTAGTTATGTGTGAGCTCTCATTGTCCCTCACTTTTGGGGGGATTTTTTTGGTCTGCAGATTGGCTAGTATTATCATCTGCTCCCTTCCGAGGATGTTGTTTTGGCTCTGTTGCCTTTTTCACTCATACCACAGAGCCATTAGGCATGAACTGTACTGAATTGCCCTTATGAAACCCAGTGACTAGCATGCTCAGCTTTTGCTCCCTCTTCTCCCTTGTCAGCTGACCCTTGGGGAGTACTTCTTGACACCTCCCTCGTGATTCCTCTTGGTGGTGTATTCTAGGTCAGTGCCTTCACACTCTCTGTAATGTAGCAATATTTTCCCTGTTTCTTTAAAAAAGCAGTTAACTAGAATGGATGTTTTCCAGCTACTCCAGTCAAGTAAATACCTACATTTAATTTGGGACCTAAAATTCCTTTGTTTCACTCTACCTTGCCATATAGAAACAAGTACCCAAAAGGTACAAAGTCAACAGGATGTAGCCAATAGCATGTAGTCCATCTGAAATGGACTTGCTTATGACTGTTTGGCACAGAGATGAGGAAAAGACTCTGATGGGACCAATACCAACTTAGAAATATTCCCAAGAAACCTGATCCCTCAGACGCATCAGATGAGTCACAGTTACTCATTTGCTCCTTCAGTTGGTTGGGGAGGGGGACATGGAAAAACAGCTTATTAATATTGGCTCATAACATCTAAAAATTGCAACAACCCACATGTGGTTCAGTTACAGTGGTTGCTGTGTAGGGGAAACAGAGCCAAGATCCACCCTGCCTCCGTTGCTTCTCCCCCAACCTTGTAGCTTCACTCACTCCAGTTGCAGTCAGACACAAGGTATGAGCTGTCTGCGTAGGAGTGTTTGCAAGTGGTATTTCTCCAAAGCACAGTGCAACACTGACACACACTCTGATAATCCAAATCATCATTTAGCCCTGCAAAAGGGCAAACTGAGTGGCAATGCTGGCTGATTTTTGCGTTATATCTCCAGGTCTACCAACCTTTGTCTGAGCAGCAGTGGTGTCCACTGAACACTCAACATACCCTCAGGAAGAAAGGGGCATAAGTTGCCTTTGTAGAAGACTACGCTTTTGGTGGTTTAAAGACAAAACCCACTTGTATCAGAAAATATTTGTGTACAGGCAATTTGAAAACGTTCAGGTAACGTTATGACTGAATTACCTAACTCTATTTTCACAGTAAACTCAGCTATAGCAAACCTCCATTTATAGCAAAGCAAATTAAAGTCACTAATTGTTTCATATGTGCAATGTGGGAATTACACTTTCATTTATAATGAAACTTTGATTACACCATAATTGTTCTGGCAGAAAAATGACTCCATTTTCAGAGGCTTCTGCTGTGTTTTCAGACTGTGCCCTTCTGCCGTAGTTTTTATATTCCTTGACTAGCATCGTGCAATAGCATCTCTTTAGGCTTTCCTAGAATTGTGATTCATATTGCCTGATTCTCAAAAACCAAACTCCTTCCTTTTGATGGACAAGCAAACAGAAATGCAGCATTTTGGGTAGCCTGATAAGTTCTGACTGTTCTGTGCAGAATCCCAGAGGAAATATCAACTCATGGTTTTTACTTTGCTCAGCACACTTCTGCACTTGACGTGTCCTCTAACGCTTTTCCTCTTACAGAAAGCCACTGTTCCCTTGCAGAAGATGCTTCTGCCACTTCCTACCAGAGCTTATCTAGTAATTGCCTACAAAGTATGAGCATGTCTGCACTGAACATCTGGAATGAAAAAAACATCATTGCAAAGACCTTCAAGAACTTGTTCCTAAATGCACTAATCACATTCCTCATGACCTTCTCCTTCCTGTAATATGTTTTGGTTCACACTCATCCATGATCACTGCCAAGGTGGTTATTAGTATAACTTTGAGTGTTACAGTTGTTGGTATTTCTCCTAAATGTTTGCATTAGTAAGACAGTGGTTTAGGACTCTGAACTGTTTGTAGTAAGGATCTAATTTTCCTGGATTTCTGTGTCCACTGTCTAGAGGCCCAAGAGCTTTATAGAATGATACATAATAATAATAACCTGACATTTATCAGCTGTGCTTTCTTTACAACTTTTCTGATGTCCTCTCCTATTACAAAGGAATACTGTAGCTATCGGGTGGCGTAGGAGGGGAGCAACTCTACACCCTTAGTTCCATGGAAACCCTAGGGTAGTTACACATAGCACAGTGACGGAAGAAGTATTTGTAATTAATGTCAACAAATATGGTCTTGAAGTGACTGACAACACTGTGTAATTGTGGCTCAAAGCAGGGAGACTCGCAGCTGAGAGCAAGGGTATTGTTTCCATGTTGTTGATAGCAAGATTGAACTGTGAAGTGAATATTCATATCACTGGAGTGAGAAGCATTCAGTTTCCTCAAGATGAGCTCTATGTAGTCTGAAAGTGTGAGGAAAATGTGTTGGGCCACTTTCTGGGCATTCTTTAGTGAAAATGAAACAGATTTCCAAGATATGAGAATGTTAACACCCCAAATTAAGCTGTTTTGTCAGATGACTTCAGTCTTTTCATATTAAATACTCTTCCACAATAAGGCCAGCATTTTTCTGAGTAACTGTTGTAGGCATCATCAGTAATATGCTTTAGCACTTAGCTGGCACTACTAATGAATTTTTATGTGTGACACACTTCTGGATGGAAAAACTACTGTATTAACATTGAAAAGTGGAACCATTTTAACCTCAATTATTTAGAAGCTTTTCCTATGGTTACATTTTACAAATACTAATGACATGTTTCACTGCTCATGTTATAAATCTTCCATGTGACACAGGTATTCACTTCTTCTATATGTTTGAGCACAGCACTGAACAAAATTCATCACTATTTCAGAAGATCTCAGTGTTCTGAACTGGAGAAACTGGTACTTCTAAAAGTTTGTTCATCCCTACATAGGACTTGCAATCTTCTGAAAATCTCAATGATGGGAGTCTGGTGCTATCAAAAAATTTATCTTCAAAATTCTTCTTAGGATTTGTATTTTTTTCTGAACGTGTTTCAGCAATCTTATATTTATCTCCTTGAAATTTAAATAATTCTGCATTCATAGAGGCTGAATTTATGGAAATACATCTGCGGACCTCAGTATGTCACAGAGTTCCAGGTAGGCTAACAACATCCTTTGATCAGTTATAATAAATGTCTTGGTTCATATAATGTCAAAAATATCCATTAACAATTAACATTAGTGCTGAGGTACATCCCATAATTGATTATGTCAAATTACATTCTTGATCAAACATACAAAGACATCTGATGATGCTGGAAAAATATAATTAGCAAATTTGATTGTAATCTATAACAAACCAAATTAACATATGGAAAATGATTCAGATAATGCTTTAGGAATCTAAAGAGAATTCTTATTATGTTAGAATGTCGTAAGCCAGACACTGCCTTGAAAGAAAAGTAAAACTAATTAAAGTATTTACAGTAAAAAGCACTTTTCATTGCAAAGTTCCACATGTCAAAACTGAAATTATTCATGGAAAAGGGTTGGTTTTAGTAAGTCTCAGGATAATTTAAATGCCAAATTGTCAAAATACTTCTTTTTTCATTCTTTAAAGGAAAAGTCTTATTTTCTGACATAAAATTCCTTTTTTCTTCAGCAATTTTCATTAGTATATCATGAAAAATGTTTAAAAAATGAAAATCGGTTATCAGAAAAAAAGTTTTGATTAAAACAATCTTTTTTATTATGACATCACACAGATTTTTTTTTTGTTTTTGTTCCAAGAAAGCTTTGAAATCTCAAAAATTCCTGCAGATCAGAAACCTGCTTTGCATTCAGCTCTTGCACACGTGCCAGCATTTGATTATCTCAGCGTACTGTACCATTGCTTTTAGTTAGGACTCATGAGACAATGTCAGCATTGGGAAACCTATACAAATTTCCAAATACTTTATTTGGGGGCCTATTTTTTTCAGCATGTCTTTTCAGACAGATGTAAATTTTAAATGTTTAACATTTTGCATTCTTGTTTTTTCTCTAGATATTACTACATTATATAAGTAGCTATTGCGTGATGTTAGGTCTTTATCATCCAGTGATAAAAGAGTAGATCCATCAGCTCATATTTCATGTGCAAATCCTTTCCTTTTCTCCTACATTTCCACTGCTGGTTTCATGATTTTTTTTTTTTATATGCAGTTCCTTTGATGTTGAATAAATTAATTTGGAACCACAAATAATTGACTGAGTTTCCTACATAAAAGCATTTAATATACTACATTTTGACCTCTGCTCTCCCACATGCCAAGAGGAATGTTAAAATTCATGTCATGTATAGCAAGACAGCAAATCTGGACTTGGGCACATTCAAACAGAATTTTAAAAATAATATCCGTGCAGGTAGCTTCTCAACTACTCACTGCTTACTTGGATGTCTTTAGTAAAGACTATGATCTCATCCTGGCCAAAGAGAAACTGCCTCTCCAGTAACAGCTCTGAAATCAGTGCAGCAACTACACGATAAAAGCAAAACCTTAACCTTCACATGGTTCCTTATAATCAACCAAACTTACAGAGTCAAAGCACTAGGTCAATGTACTAAGACTTGAGTCAGAGGCAGCTATCTGCTGTATCAGTTTCAATTTTGCAGGGAATTAGACAGCAGGCTTTTGTTGTGAGCACAGGGGCAACCTTTTCCCAAAGTGACTAAGACTTTTGGTGAGTGAGGCAACACCTCTGCTGTGTGTTGAGGCAAGACACAACCACATTCAGGGTTACTGGCCAGCAGATGCCTGGAGGGTCTGAACCGGCACTTTTATCCAGTGCTACATCTTGGCTTTGAGTTCCATGAGTCCATGGCTGCTTGGTGTTTGGTTTATTCAACACACAGACAAAGCAGCCTCCCTGCACACCATGTAGACCTATCCAAAGTGACTGCAAGGAGAGCTTGTACCCCTTTCACCAGCAGCAGCTGCAAAGGTCCTCACAAATATAAGAGAACCAGACACCAAATGCAAATGGCTGCTGCCTCTGGACCAGCGACACAGTGGAACTATTGACAGTTGTTCCACCCACCCCACAGTTGTTCCACCAACCTTGTAATGTTCCTCATGCTTTTTCTAGAGGGGCAGTCATCCGGCTACTGGTTGCAGAGTAGACACTAAATCTGTGCAGGCACCGTGTCATTCATTTTGGTGTATGGCATGGGTCAGAGAAGATGGACATGTGGAGCCAGGAATCATCAACACACTGATACATATCTACCACTTATTAATGGAGTAAGACTCATGCATGTTCAACAGGACAGTTGAGAGGACACAGTGTCATATGATAGTGCTTTTAGGGCAAACTCTCACCCTCTCAGACATCTTACAAGGGAAGGAACAAAGGCTTCATATCATCAGTCTTTCACCCTACTGAGAACCAATAAGGGTCACCTTGTTACTTGCTGACAGATCCTACTGATGGCTACAATTAGTTGAATTAACCTAACTCTGACCAAAGTCTGTTTTTATCACCCATATTGGAAACCTCAGACTTAATCTGAAAATATTCAAGTCTGATCAGGTTTTCTGCAGAATCTGGGCAGCCTTGAATCTGGGCTACATAGAATTTAGGCTAAAATACTCCCACCCACTAAATAACCTTCCAAAGCTTCCTGCAAGTCACTCCTGAGAGAGAGAAATTATCTCCTGGCACTGTAACACTTGATGAGAATTATTAGCAAAATCAGTAACACGTGACCTCCATCTCTTCTGAGTGCAGATGGACAAGTATAGGACAGAGAGGACACAGGATGATGCATAGTTGTGGGTGATGTTCATGTTCAAGTTAATACAGGTGCTCAGACTCTGGCTGCCAGCATTCAGGATAAACCAAAACCCAGTAAGTCCCAATCTTGCTTCACTTTTCTGAGGAACAAATAAGAAATAATTCATCTGCAATCAATAGACTATGTAGCATATGCAAGAAGGAAGTAAAATAGTTGCTTAATCTGTCATTAGAAGAACAACCATCCAGTTAATCATCTGGGACATATTTCTGATGGCCTGTAAAGGGACCCTGAACTGTCCTGAATACCACATGGATTCCTAATGCACTGTATTCTCAACTTAATCTCAGAAAAGGAATGAGACTGTTGAAAAAGGCTCACACTTTCAGTATACTCTT
>NW_010314080.1:84758-116175 GCF_000700745.2 Antrostomus carolinensis
CTTCAGATTACAAGCATCCAGTTTGTGGCCAAAAATGTTCTAATGCATTTTGCATCTCCACAATTGCTCTTTTTAATATTCCCTGTCCCACCAGCTAGGAACTCAGTCAAAAAATAAACTCAAACATACATTGACATCTATCTTAATGGGATGAAACTAAATGTAAGGAGAACATGCAGCCACAATGGCATCTTCATGACAGAGTTAAAGATGACAATAATTTAGCAGCTCAGTCAGCAGCAACTCATTAACAACTAAACCCAAAAGCAGATGTCTTCATGCCTTAGTGTAAGGAGTACCAAGGACCACCTCCAGCCAGGCAGCTTGCTATTACAGGAGGTGGGATTTTTGTACCCTACACTCAAGCTGTGCTCAGCACAGATGAGTCTTTTACACAAGCTTTGCTGTGGCATTGAGGTTATGTCACACATAAGAAAATTATTTCAAGCATGTAGCTGCACAGGAGCTGTTAGAGGCTTAGAATGCACACCCATACATCAGTATCTAAGACTGTCCATCTGAAAGATGTCTAAGCAGAGGGGGTTCTGACTGGAACTTGCCATCTACCTCCCACCCTTGAATTTTGATATGGATAAATCTGGCCTTTGCTCAGTAATGTCTCCTCTGAGATACAAGGTCAGGGAGTAAGAAGGTTTGGTATATCTCAGGTTAATGCCAGATAACCATCTAGCATTAGATGGTGCTCAGTGTTTAAGGGTTAGACCTTATCACACTGATGTCAGGACCATGCATCCAAAATTTGGATCAAAGAAAGACAGATCAATCTCGTAATGAAAAAGGAGTTTGCCACCTGATACAGATCCAGACGTTACGGCAAGCAGGAGCCATAAGGATCACAAAAGCAATAGCAGAAAGTATCTGCAACTGCTCAGGCTTTATCTAGAACAGACATTATGTTATGCTGTGTTACAGTAATAGAATGCAAATTCTGTATGTGGTTGGGTGAAATATGCTGAAGTTTGGCTGCTTCCTGTCATTATGCATTAAAGTTCCACCTGGTGATGATAAATACCAAGTCATAAACCTCTGCAGAGTTCAGGAAAGATTTCTTGTTTTCAGAATGTTCTTCTGAGTTACAACAAATGTGACTCTAGACTTATTACGTACATTCTTTCTTTTAATCTAGTGTACTTAGCTTCAATGTCAATTTTAGACACTCCCCCTGGAGTTGACATGAAAAATGAAGTCTTGATCATTGCCCAGCTCTATGGAAATTCAATGCAAGCAATTATGAGCTGAACTCTGAGGAGGTCACATTTATAAGTAAGAGCGAATAAGGGAGCTTAGTGAGAGCGACTACTCTGTGAGCTGCAGAAACAAAACAAAGTCCAGATGTGCTTAGCTGCTCATTGCCTCCATGGTGCTTGCTGACCTGATGTCAGCAACCACCCGAACTCCATGATCCCCTCCCATTGCCCAGCAAGCACTGATCCAGGTGACAGGGCTTCTGCAAGTGAAGTGGCCAGCAGACAGGTGAAGGAGCCGGGACTGGGGTCACCCCACAACCCAGGTGCCACTCCAGCTGGCAAAGAGCCTTACACTCTCCAAGTGGTCTCTCTGACTTCCGTCTGCTTGGGTTTTTGAAAGTTTTGGGGTAGAGTTACCTTTTCTGAGAGGTCTTTGGTTGCAGGTTAAAAAAATTCTCGTTTCAGTGCTTATGTTGTAGTGAATTATTCTGACAGGAAAGGACTTAATATGTCTCGGCCTCCCATTTTGGGTTATCAGTCTTTACCACTGAGTGAGATAAAAAAAATACAAGTGGGAAAAAAAAAAAAAAAAAGAGCTTGCTTGTATTTCACTGCTTTTTTATTGCATTTTCATTTTTGGCTTTCTACATCACAACTTTAAAATTCTCCTGTTTTTAGAAAAGCTACCAAAAGGTAACAAGTGGAATAAGATATTGCAGTCCTGCAGAAATTGATTCATTCCACATGAAACTACTTTGATATGGTACATTTTCCAAAATAATCCTTTTTTATTCTACCAGCCCCATTATTCAATTTGCAGGCTTGAAAATAAATATATGTAGTTTCCTGTTAGCCCTCTATGACTTCAGAAGAATTTAAGATTATTTACATTTTGTTATTTTAATTTTATTTCATTTATTTCATCAGTCTTTAAGGAATATTTTGGTAACTGTAAAATGTCCACAATTTATCACAATAAAGGACTGGTGGATGGACAGAGGTCTCATTTCTCTCTTCTAGGCTAAATCAGAATGGCTAAATTAATATACTGTAAACATGCTGAGATATCTGCTAATAGTGAGTCTCAGATGTAAGTGGTAGAAACCTCAACAGTTTGCCTATGGACAAACTGACTCCTGGTGTCACTCACGCTGCGGAATTCTCATGTACCACAGTGAACTGACAGAAAATTGTGGTTTTTTATGGATTTACAATATAAAGCTTGTTTGCATTTATTCCTACAAACCAAAAAGCAAATATAGTAAAGGTTTTCTTAAATAACAGTGTGTCCAATTCACAGATTTTTTTGTTTTGTCCAGTCCTTATAGCTTTGCAATTGGACTAAAAGAGATGTAAATTGTTACTGTTCTGACCTGGTAGCAATTCAGATACTAACTGGTAAAGAGATAAAACTAGCAAGTATACAACTCACATTTGTGATGTGATTGACAAAAGTGCTGCAAAAGGTGGGGCAGTATAGCTTGTGAGTGACAGTGTGTTTACAAGCTACATGGCTGTGTAAAAATTATGTCATATATTTTCTTGTTATCTTTCATAAAAGTGCATTCCCTACATCTGCTAGGCAGTAAATCAGCCTCATTCTTTTATTCTGGCACATAAAATTTCTATAGTTCATATATATTTTGGCAACCACAGGAATGCTACTGTAAAACAGGGAAAAGTGTCTTCCCATATTCACACTGCTTTATGCCAGGAGACTTGGCATCTAATACCAGACAGCTGATTTCATATTTTACACAGATTAGTAGTGCCTTAGACCTAGCATTTCTCAACCCATATTTGTCCATTAAGTAACTTTGACTCTTTTGTAATGCAAACTAGCTGGATGATAGTTTCCCAAGCGTACAGAATTGCTCATTATGTCAGCATCAGTGTCTGATTTATGCTCTTGGCTGTGGCAATAAAAGGACCTGCAACTCCCCTTCGTGCTAGCTGTCTCCCTTGAAGGGGGAGAAGAAAATAGAGGAATTGTTTTTTACTTCTTTTAGTCTTTATTTTTGTTGTTGTCACTAAATAGTAGCTTCTACCTCCGTGTAATAATATGGAAATGCAGCTGATTAAATCCAAGGATTATAAAATATGCAGTGCTGAAAAGGAAGCTGCCACAAAATCCATTTGCGCAGCATTTGAAAGGAAAAGAGCAAGTGCAATTGGAAAAATTAATAAAACTTGACCAGTGGAATCTCTTAGATAAGGTTCAAATGGCTTTGGAAATTCTCAAGGCTCAGATATATTAAACAAAGTGAACCTCTTCGGTTATGACTTGGCCCTAAATGAGAAGGATAATTAAAATCATGATAATATTTATTCAACATGGATTAATTTAATTTGGAATAGGACTCAATCATTCATAAGCACTGTAGAACTGAGAGCTGCTGGACGTGATTTTAGAAACTGGGTTGGGGAGCTCAGCACTTTTTGTGTTTCTTTTAAATTGCTCAGATGTGCAAGTTCTTCACCATGCACTGAGGGTGCAGGTTGGATTCAACCCAGACCACATGGATAAGAACTTGGCAGCTATGAGATGTGCCTCAGTGCACACCTGCAACTGCAGCCAGTGCAGCAAGGCTGCAGGCATGTTCAAAAAAAAGGAGCATTTGGGGCATGATGAAGCCACCACCACCATCTAGACACAGGCAGGTAAGAGAGATTTTCCCTGTCACATACACAGCCAGTCTATTTTGGGATTAAAATGAAGATTCAAGAAAAAAAGCCAGCCCCAAAACAAAAACAGGACACTGACACCAGAAGCGAAACTACCACAGGAGTCTTGTACTCAAGGTTACCCTCAAATAGTCAGAAGAATCTGCATTAATACTTGCACATCTGTGTTCATAGCCCTCTAAAAGACTTGCTGCTTCTTTTTCTTCTTTAACTTCAGACAGTCACATGCCTGTGAAATGTTTTGACTGACTTGGGAGGGAAATACACTCCTCTGCTTTTCTATGCTAGATTATCAATTATATTAAAGACTTCTCTGCCTGCTAATGAGAGAAGGAGAGGATGAGCTTTCACTGGGAACTTTTCTTTGAAGTGAAAATCTTTAGTAGAGCCCTCTCATTTCTAAGGACACTATAATCATCTTGATGGGAGCAAAAAAAAAAAGATTCTGGCTCTGTGCTTCCTCCCACTCTCCCCCTCATTTTCCCTCTCCCTCTCCTTCATGCACATGTGCACGTGCACGCACACACACACTCTCGCTATGGGCTATGGCAGTAGCAACCTAAAATGCATGTATTTTCTGAACTGCACATTTACATCCACACAGGTACAGTTATTTTTTCAAATTGTCCCATACCTGTAACACATGCACACCAACACTCACACACCGTACTTCAGGGACTTTACTTTTATTCTTTGCAGTACACTTCTATGGTTTTGACCTTTATTTTCTGCACACTTCCTGCCAAATCTTTTGCAAATGAGTTTTATAGACACAAATATTTGCTCTAAAGGAATTTGGAGTTATAAACACCCACAGTCAAGGAGACTTTACTTTAAACATGAATGCTTTGCTATGGAAATACTTGCATTCTCCACTCAGGGAATGAAATCTGCATCTTGTCTGACTGCTTCCAACCAGGCAGCACAGCTTGAGTTACATTATGCACCATAGTTCCCTGCCATAGAAGTATACTGACAATAATAAATTCAAATGCATTCAGATAAATAAATTTAAAGTAAATGCATATTGCTGGAGGATGCTCAGCAAGCAGAAAAAAGAAAAGCCCAGTAGCCTAATTTGTTACTTCTTGGGAATAGTACTCTCTGCCCTTATGCTGATATATTCTTTGGGAACACTTTAGTGCAGTTCTTATAATTAGTGAGTACTTCATAATCACCTTCTAGAGAATGAAATCTCTCTGCTACTCTTGGGTTGATTTTGCAGGCACTGTAGTGTAAATGGTTCTTTTATCAGCAGAAGGCAGGTTACAGGGTGCAGTCTGGGGGCCTCTAAAACATTACCAGGAGGCAGTTCCTTGTAGCAGACTACATTTCTCTTCTTTGAGAAATACTAGTGAAATCCTGGTTTCACTGGAGCCCATGGGCATTTTGACAACCACTCCCCAGGCAATCCAGCTAGGGGAACGACTTAATTTGCATTGTGCAGGGGTGGGGTATGTGGGGACAGAGTCAGGTGCTCCTTTCCTCACCTAGATGAGGAGGTCACCGGTGGGCTGTGTCCCAGCCTGGGGAGGCAGCAGGCAGCTCTCTCCCAGGCATTCTCCTCCTGCCCTGCGCTAGCACAGCCCCTCCGGCCACACTTGTTCTCTTCTGTGCACCTCAAGGCTATGATGTCTACAGGCAAAATGTGTTCCTTTAAATAAGGCTAACTGCCTGCGATAGTATGGAGAGATTACCCTGTGGTTTTTAACCCTCTGAGTGTCCTGGGACAAACTGTCGATGGGAGCCCCTCCAGCACGCAGGGTGCTGCCGCTGCTAGTTGCCAGTGTATTTTCTATTGAGCTGTCATGGCAAGATGTGGAAACTGATGACTGAATACCAATCTGATACATTGTCATGCTTGGTAATTATTCTGTCAAGTGTCTTGTGAGAAGAGAGAGGAGTAGAAAAAGCCATGGAAAACTGGCAAGGACTGTTGTTCTTGTAAATATCTTTGAGTCTAATGTTTGTTAATTGCATAGCTGTAAGAAGGACCAGAGCTTACAAACCTTATTTTATTTGAATGTAGAATCAGTCTAGCAGAGGAAATGTCTGGAAAAGAAATTGTGTGAAAATTTTATTTCTGGTTCTGCTGTCCAGGTGTTTGAGAACTTGAAAAGAATAGATGACTAAAAAAAAGACCCAAAAAAGCTTTAATTTTAATGCAATTTTTTCCATCTCTTTTCTTTCTCTACAAACTTGAATTTGGTAAGAGATGGTTGCACGTTTACAAAATAGTTAATTACAGTTCACTGCCTGGATCCCATGGATCCCAGCACCTCCTCCTGTTAATAAGCATCCCCAATAAATTCCCTGTTT
Source organism: Antrostomus carolinensis (assembly GCF_000700745.2). Classification (NCBI taxonomy): domain Eukaryota; kingdom Metazoa; phylum Chordata; class Aves; order Caprimulgiformes; family Caprimulgidae; genus Antrostomus; species Antrostomus carolinensis. The sequence goes on from NW_010314080.1 coordinate 90,971, forward strand.
TTCAGTTTGAATGAAAGGCTTTTATGATATTTCATGCTAAAATGTATTTACCTGAAACAATTGCTCAGAAGTGATCTACAGGATCTAGACGCTCAGAAGTATTCTGTAGGATTTAGACTGTGACAGCCAAAGGATTGAGACTATGATAGTGCTCTATGTCCCAAAAAAAAGAGCAAAGAATTTATAACCAAATAGCTCTCTGGTAATCTGATTAGACCAAACCTGCACCTTATGTATAATATAATGCATAATAATATAGCTCTTTGATTTCCTGGAGAATTTCTAATGCACTCATGTTATAGTATTTTTCCAGAATTACTGGAATACTTGGAGTGAAAACTTGAAGACCACTGTACAAAAAGTAGGCAGCTTTTTTGAAAACTTCAACTAAAATGTGGACGGGGACTATATCTTTCAAGTACCCAAAAGCAGCTAGTTAATAGGGTGATTTCTTCATTGTTGGAAAGGTGAGCGGAAGAGCATTTGTAAGAGTAACCTTTCATGCAAGGATAAGTTAGATTAATGGTTTACAAAATGTTCTGGGTAAAGTAACTCTTTTACCTGCAGGGTTTTACGTAGGCAGGCATGCGAAAAGTCTGTCTGCAGTATTGCAGGGTTGGCATGCACTGCTTATTTAGATACATACCTACAAAGCCAGTAGTGATTTCATACCATCAGAATGAATTTGGAACAGATTTCTTTGATCTTTCCAAGAGAGATAATTTGTAAGAAGGCCTCATAGAGGAGGTTAGACTTGTTCTGTCTTTAACCTTCACACCTTTTGAATTGCATACTTTCAAGGAGGATGTAAAAGGGCATTGAAGGACTTTGGTCAAAGCATAAAATCAGATGTCCAAGTCCTAGATTCTCTGTCTATATCGAGTGGCCTGGAACTTGTAATTTAATTTTTTTAATGTGCCTCAGATTCACTTGCTCTGAAATTGTAAAATTTGTCTATCTCCCAAGTAGGTAGCTCATATTAAAACTTTTTACTCTAGAAAAGGACATGTACCATGTGCAAGACGGGGCTGGGAGCTTCACTTCATCACTGCTTGTATCACACTTCCAAATTATCAGTTCCTAAGTGTAAGCTGGGAGATGTCAAACAGGCACATCTTCTGCTGACCAAGGTGGCAGCAGAGGGAACTGAACATCTCCTGGGAGAGCCCAAAGAATCAAATCATACTATAGAGCAGAGTCAGTGTAGATAAACATACACACATACATATATACAGGTCTACACAAATACATCAGCCAGTTAGCCTGATAAACTAGCTAATATTTAGGCAGAATTGCTTTAGCTATGGGTATAAAATGACTGCATAAATCAGACATTTTCCTTTCTTGCAATCCCAGTCATTATCAGAGAATGTACATGGAGCTTATCCCCTTAAGTACAGTAGGAGCAAAGAGCAGCCAGCACTTTCCCTGCCCCCCCATTTCCAGGGTTGCTTTTCTAGAGAGTTCCTGCCATAAGAAGCTCTAACTTTCCAGCCTAGTTGAATGTGACAATACTTTTCTTACTGTCTCTTTTCTTCTTTCACAGTCTCTGGTGCTACGGCTTTCAAGAGGCACAAGGAGACGTCTTGGACCATGGGCCTTGGCTGTGGCCATGGTTTGCCATGTGGCCAATTACCTGAGGCAGCAACTTCTAGAAACTCCCATTCTCTCTTACTACAAAGGGCTTTGATTGTCACTTCTGCTCAGTCATAAATGTATCTTGCACATGTTGAATACAGTCTCTGGTTGTAAGGCAATGAAACTGTTTTTAGATGGGACTTGCCCCTACATAATAAGCTATAACACTTTCTCACATTCTGAAACAAGAAGCTTGACAAATGCTTCAACAAATCATTAATATGTACCCTAAAATACTGTACAGATTAGAATTTTCTCAGAGACCTGGCCTGGCCTAGCCTGCCTCTCATTCAAGTTGATGCAAAGTAACTCTCTGCTTTCATGTGATTTTATTTTTGTTAAATAACAGCAGGAGAAAGAGATTCAGAGACACATATTCAAAAGGGTCAGTAAAGAAGGTTAAACTCTAAACAGAGACTTTTCTGTGTCATGGAAAAGGGACTCAGAACATATCATGATAGGATGCCTTCTAAAGCAATCACTCCCTACATGCTGTTTTCAAGCCAAGCACCCGGGGTTGAGTCAAGTGGAGAAAAAACTATTGAAGATTGGGATAGGAAGCCTAGCTGTCTCAAACTCTCACACCTGTACAAGAAGATGACACTGGCCACTGCTTAATGTTTTCTTGAGCACCTGTTGAAGATGAGTACCAAAAAGATGTTCACTGCTTTTTCTTGATAACCTGTTTGAAAAGAAGAATCAAAGAGGACTGGTGACTGTTAAAGGGGAAGCCATGCAACACTGTAGGATCAACCCCTGAATTTGTATATTCTGAGTTCATTAAACTCTACACATCTCTGTAAAAGCTTCCCCTTGTAACTGAGGTAAGAACATGCTCCTTATTTCTTTTCCTACTAGAATAATTGCAGTATACTAAGTCACACCAGGCAGGTCAGAGCAGATCCTGTTTGGAGTTTGCATTTCAACTGCACATTACGCACATGCATTGTAATATATTCAAACTGGCAGCATAGATATGGTGAATTAATCTAAATTATGTCTAGACATATATTTACAACAACAAGCATCATAGAGACCATTTGGTGGCTGACTGCTCAGAGGAATTAAACAAGAAAATCCCAGGCTTAAACCTTACAAATAAATGACTAAATTGATAAATGGAGGAATAAATTAGTTTAGGCCGTGCTTCAGGAACAATACCAAAATCTTCTCTCTATATTTTTACTAGTTTACATGTTCCTTTGCCAGTTTACCATTTTAATTATCATCCCCACTGCTGCAGAGACGTAGCCCTGCTGTAATGCTATTGCAGGCTCAGAAACCCCCGCAGGGAGCATGCAGGGGAGTCACAGCTAGTCATAGTAAGCATTACACGATTTCTGCTTCTGTGCAATAGAAGTGCCTGGATATACCCACACTTTGAAAGATTATCGTGAATCTCCTATGGCTATTTTAAGTCAGGTGTGTCAGGAAGCTTAGCTCTCATTTTCACATTAGTAAAGTTGAAGACTTTAACATTGTTCCACCATTAATGGTGACAGGGGGAGAAGGTGGATTGTAGTTCACACTGTTATTATTTATTATTGATAAGGACAAAGGCTTTAGGAACAAGGCTGATTGCTTTTAGCACTTTCCATCTACAGATAATAATTTTATTACCTAGCTGTAATAAATCCACAATACTACTGGTGGATCATGTAATTAATTGTAATTTAATAGATTGAGCATGTACAGTGTTTCATCCTAAACTCACTGCAGGGTAAAGCTTGTAACTGCAGGGCAAGGGACAGCGTACAAGAGGTTTGGTGTTTGGCCAGTGGCTGTAGCCATGACTCTTGGGAGAGCTCTTGGGGCAGCCAGGCATGCAGGGGATACCGGACCCAGCACTTGTTCTGCCCAAGGAATATCCATGTCATCAGAAAGGACCTTGCTGCTGTGTCACGACAGCATTCCCCTGTGGTGACACAGGGCAGAATGTTCCCAGATCCTGGGGAAATGAAATGCTTTCTCCTCTAGTGTGAGATTAGTGACAAGGGAGGGACTGCCTCTGCACGCCTGTTTGGTTTTGAGGTCTTGATCTGTCTGCTGTAACGCAACCATCGTGCTGCCATCCAGGAGGGCTGGGGAGGTGCAGAGGGAGGAAAGTGGGCTGAGCCCAGATGGGGTAATTAGGTCCTGGACAAGAGAAATGTGAGGCCTGAGACTGCTTCAGCACTGGGGCTCTGCATATCCCAGTGTGCTGGAAAGCACAAGTGATTTCTACCCTCGGGGAGCCCCACAACAGTAAATTCAACTCTTGACATGCCTTTTCTCTGTGGGGAATAAGGAACCATGAACATGAGCACAGCCTTCAGTAACACGTCTAAACAGCTTCCAGTCTGGAGTAGGCTTTCACTCAGCTTACTCAGAGCAAGGGCAGAGCTACCATCTGTGCAGATGTGTCTACAGATAAACCAGGTAGAAACAGAGTGGTGCAAGTACTGTACATGTCCTGCAGAAATGGGGCTGAGGTAAGAGTGTTGGCAACACAGAAGGGTCAAATGCATTTCTTGAGGCCTGTGCCAAACCCAGCGTTTGAACCCCGGCACCTCCTGAATACTGAGTAACTGTGAGTGCAGAGGAGGTTTACTTTCGGGAACACTATTGCTGTTACCTTTAACAAGTGCTTTAAGCACTCTGTCAAAAGTGTTTAGTAGTTATTTAGAAAGCAGAAGTAAAGATGTGAATGCATGGTGTTAGTTAGCCACTGCTAGAAGCTGGCTTGTGTTTCTGGTCCCGGGGCTGGTTAAGGGAGGCTGAGGAAATACTACAGAGGTTTCAAAGGAGAGCCACAAAGCTGACTTGTGGGCTGCCAAGCAGTAGGAGGGGAGACATAAGGACCACAATTTATTCAGATTACTGAAAAAAAAGAAGCCTGAGGTGATTTGGGTGCTCTGTACAAGTGTTAGCACATGGGATGGATATCTGAGAGTAGAGAGCTTTTAAACTTTTACTGAAAAAGGCATGACAAGATCCAATCACTGATAAATGTCCTTCAGTGGGAGAAACTGCAAATCACAGCCTGCAATCAGTGGCAAGGACCTCACATGATTGCCTTCAGGCTATGAAAAAAATTCCTTCTTTCTGTCTCCAAGATATATTTTGATTATTTCCCTACCCGTCTACCACTTTTGGATGGATCAGACATTGGCCACCAGTTGGAAACAGGACGCAGTGGGGTTAAACCACTGGTGGAAGGCAGTATTAGTCTCAGCTTTCAGCTTTGTTTATCTTCCTCTGATGCACAGGGTCATGCTGATGGTCAGATTTGTGGTAGGAAAAGCATTTTAGTCTAAAAGATAGTCAGGCAGGGATCTTGAGAGTTTTTCCCTTTATCTTCAGAAAGGAGTGCAGTTTGCAGGCTGGAATTCCTCATTGTCCCATGAGCCTTCAGGGTGCAGATACTTGGTTCTCTCTTCTTTGCACCTGGTGTGTAGCTTTTTTTCTGAAGAGCTGAAACACTTAGTATAACTGTAGTCTTTGCAACATGCAAGAATTCAAATGATTCTCTCAGGCCAATAAAAGGGCATTACTACTCGAGTTAAACACTTTGACAAAGTCCCATAAAATCCTTCTCAGCACAAACTCTTCATGCAAGTCTCCCAGCTGGCAGTGATAAGCAGCTCGAAGCCTGTCTCATTTCTGTTCTCCACCAGGATCAATAAACTGAACTCTTCCTGCTCGTCTCCCCTTAATAACTTAATCTAGCAGGTGTTCTGAGAAGGTCCCAAACTGAGCACACTGCATCCAAAATGCAATGGCAGTCACTTTTAAAACATAGCCAGAGAAGAAGACAGTCTTTATGTTATCTTGCAAAGGGCGAAAATGCCCATGCAAGTTATGGTCAGTTGGCAGAGGTTTACTTGTCCTTTCTCTGCTTGGAGGAATTCAAACCTCACATCTCCAGAGGAAGAAATCTTTGCTTCTGGCACTCGCATGAGCCTCTAGTTACAAGGGCATTTTACAAGCAGGTAAACACCAACATCAGCAATGGTGATGTTGAAGATTTTTGAAGTAAAATGTAATGTCCACTCACTGTATTTGAAAGAAGAGCATTGACATATCCTTCCTAATGCAAATTAAGTTCTGGGAATAATTAATTAAAATACTCAGATACCCACCTGCAAGGAGAAGTGGAGTATAGGAGTTTCAGCCCTGTCGACAGAGTGGTCCATCAGGTTGGCTTCCCTCCTGTTTTATCCACTCCATGGCACGCAGTTCTCCCCTGCACTGTATGAGCAAATAACTATGAGCTTGTGCATGGTAGTCCTTCTGTGGACCTGAAGCCTAAGGATTTCTAAATTTTCCAGCCAGATAAGAGAGAAACAGAGAAAGGCTACACTAGAAGAAGAAACCTAAAACCATTTTCAGTATAAGGTCACTTCCGTAAACTGCCCCTGAGAAAGAAGTACCCAGGCTTTTCCAAAACCTTTTGTTACAAATGAAGTTATTCTGTGAGCAGCAGAAAAAAAAAAAAAAAAAAATCTTTAATATACAACAAAAATTATTGGCATGCTTTTTTTCATTCGCAGTTTTAGCCTTTTTTAAAATGGAAACACACTTAAGTGAGCTGTCTGTGTATGCAGCTCTGTTTCCCCTTAGCTTTTGAACTTACTTGTTGATTTGAATCACATTTGAGATAAGAATAAAACCCTCAAACATTTTTAGTGCCAGAATATTATCCTGAAGGGGAGCTGGAAGCTGAAGAAGTGCAGGGGAATCTGGAGAGGGGACAGAAAATCTTAATATTAGTCTGCTAAATCAGCCAAGAGACACAGCCCTGTAAGAAACCTGACTTCATGTTTTGTACTCATTGCTTTTATCTGACTTTCTTTCTGCAGATAATATCCTCAGTTTCTGAAGATCTGAGACTCACTTATAAATCCCTGTAATAGCTGCCTGTTCTTGTGACCCTTGCAGGAACTTTGAGGGAACAATATATTTGAGGGTTGTCAAATTCGGTTCAAATCACCCAACAAGTTCTGTGACTACTGAAGAGGAAAAAATATGCAGGGTGCAGTCCCAACAGAAATGCGAAAGCTTGTCAGCCCTGTAGCCATGAACAAACCATCTGATACCAGCCAGAGCTAATGAAAGGAGAAGGGCTCAAGCTACTTTATGCACTCCAACATATCCCCCTTAAAACAGCAAGTTGAATCTCAGACTAGTAGAAACTAGTTTATTGCTTTTAAATGCTTCAACTGATGCTTGTGATTCATCAATAGAAGAGCGGGCTACAGCATGCATGGAGGTTTGTTTGGCCAGCTGTGAGCCCGAGCAAGTCCAGACTCATGCAACCAGTCATCACTTTCTCACTGTTAATATAGCCATGCAGAGCTCTCTGTTGTTGTTCTTGGGAAGAGGGGGTGAAGATGGAGGGAGCATGTGGATGAAATATAGTTCCAGGACAGCAAGAGTCATTTGATTAGCATGTGGAGAGGCATGGGAGAGGAACATTTGTAATGTGCTGTCATACACAGAGATAGCTATATCCTGACTGTCTGAATATTACAGACATATTTAAGAGGTTGCAAAGTGATAATTGGCTTTTGTGTCCAACATTCTGGGGTAAGAATCTTGTTACTGAGCTTATTCATTCATGATGGCCAATGCACATTCATTAAAAAAGGCACATTTTTTCTTTTTATCTGGTTTTACTCTGCCCTTACATACTTCAGAAACTCTCAACATCTTATAAAATTTTAAAATCTTATTTTCTAGGCAACACAGTCAAAATATTTATAGTAATTTTATTTTCTCAAAAACTACGTTTGTTATCTGCTTCTGTGTTGTAAATCTAACTCATCCTACCATGCCATAGAAATTCACTCTGAACAGTGCACAGCTACACAGCTCATGTGAGGTCTGATTCTATTTTCAGTTATTGGCCATGAAAGCTACTACTACTGTACAAGCTATTGGTTCAGTGATAAGCATTTGGTAGGTAATTGCATAACTTACATTAGCTCAGTGCCACATGTCAGCTAAGGCATGAAGCATTTGCTCAGGAGTAGCTGTGTGTCTGATTGCAGTGTGTTATTAGCCTTCTGCTGTGGAAATCTCTGCAGGCCCTATTTGCATTTACACTAATGGTTTTCTACACTGTTAAGGCAGGGAAAAGCCTTAAACTGAGTACAGTTTTCTCATGTTCTCTCCTCTGGGTCCCTCACACTTCCTCAGCTACGTGATTATAATCTATATATCTGGATATTGGTCAAGAACATCTCTATTTTTTCATACAGATGATTATATCACTGCAAGTGCGCACATGCAGCACAGATAATCTCGGTACGCGTGGTAGTCATATATATGCTGGCATGTTGGATTTACTGCTTAGGTCTGACTCACAGTAGAGCAAGGACGCAGAGCAAGGACACAAATGTGGCAGATGGATCAGACCCTGCACAGATGACTTGCGATGCTGTATTCCTGTCTGGGAAATCTCTGACTCCAGAGGAGATCCTTAGTACTGCAGCACCAGCTGACGATTGGGACCATGTATGAAGAAAGGTGAGTGTATGCGGCAGTACAGCAGTTCCACAGTGATTAACTCATTTTAATTTAAATCAATTTAGCTTTTCACTTCGAACTGCTGGAATATTACTTTTGGCACAATGCATTCGCACTTCCCTCTGTCTTCGCAGCCAGCCAGTGGCTCCCCGTGATGTTGAATTGCCTGCATGTTTGACAGCCATGTCACCTTCCCTGATATCTAAGTAGGCATTTCCTTTACTCCCTGACCAGCAACTTCATAAAGCAGCACAGCAAGATGAAAAGGAGGTGTTTTTATGAGTAAAGGACAGGCAACTGCAATAAAAGCTACCCCTTTTAATGATCACAAGCCTCACTGGTAGACTCAGCTAAATAACGCTGCAATGCTGAGAATCTGGAACTTCCCAAAAGTGAGGAGCTGTGCTGCTGACTGGCTGCGGGCAGCCCGGGAGGTAAATTAGAAGGGAAGCGAAGCCCCCACAGAAATACCAACATGCTCTAATAACACCCGAAGCCGCGACCCCCGGGCAGAGGTTTGTTTTTCGGAGAGCGTGGCACACGGCTGCGGCGCGGCGGGTTGCCGGCCGTCCTGCCCAGCAGAACACAAAGAGCTCCTTGTTGGGCTGCCGGTGACGTCTCACAAAGTGCTGCAGGCACGGCTTTGATTTCTGGCCTTAATCACTCGATTGCTTGCCTGTTGGTTTATCCCTGCCCAGTGATTTTAGCTAGAATTAAACTAGTTCAGCTATCAGAAAGAAGTGTTAGGGTGAGGGGAGTGAGCCATGGCTCAAGGCCCATCAGGGCTGCCTTCTCCTCCCCAGGGCTTCAGAGCGCCAGGGCGGTGCTGCCAGGTGGGCAGGGAGGCCACACAGCCACACTGCTCCCAGCACTCTGCAGAGAAGCCCAGCAGCAGGTCTGACCCACTCTGTGTGGTTTTTCCAACCCCTTCAGTGATGAGCCCTCTCCGAGCTGCCCCAGCGGGCAGGGCCTCCCCCAAGGCTGGCCCGGCACCTCTGCCCAAGGGCCTGGCTCTCACCTCAGCCCGCCCAAACCACCTGCACCCCGTGTGGCTGCAGCCTGTCCTGTGGCCCACGCCATGGCTGCCCAGGCCTGGGCAGTGCAGCACGAGTGCAAGTTGTCCTGGCAAAAGACACCTGCTTCCCTCAGCATCCCCATGGTGGGGACAGGAGGGACAATGGAGGCTGGTGGTGGTGCGTTGGTGAGTGGTGGGGGAGAGGGGAGGTGGCTGGGTGTGGCCCAGTAAACCAGCTTGGGAACCCGTCATCATCTTAACAGCCCAGTCTCTGCAATCAGATAAAAGAGCTGCTGCTGTAATCCAGAGGGAGATAAGGGTGAGCATCAGCCAAGGGGCTGAGCTCAGGTGCCCTCACTTCTCTGCTAGGGCCTCTGTAGGGATGGGACAGGGACAACTGAGCGGCTGCTGTCACCTCCCCACCCTGTTCTAGACATCTGCTCGGGCTGAGGGGAGTCACGTCCTGGGAGCACCCATTTCTCTCTCTTATGGTCAAGGCAAGTCTGAAGGACTATCTTGGATGCAGAGGCGAGCAGCACCACTGCGCAAAGCTGCAAGATTTTCAGCCCTAATTTTCATTTTCTATTAGGCTGACTGAATTTTCCCAGCAAAATGATTTATGCATCCAGCAGCCGCATCTTATGGATGTCTTTGAGCAGAGTTCCTTTTTCAAGAGAGACTTTTACATTCCTACAGAAGTGGACAGATTTGCATTAGTACTGAGCAATCCCAGCTCATGGTGAACTCATCAAGACTTGACCAAGGTTAACACTCCCAGAAACAAGAGGCTTGTAAAATATTGCCAAGCTGTCAGCATCACATCAGGAAATGCTATCCTGTGCGTAGGTCACCTGCATAGGCATGGCTGCTCTGGACAGACATGACGGCTGCAGCCCTCGGCCAGCCCTTACTCTACGTAACACCATGCCTTCATGTGTGAAGCTGCCATTAGAGATGCTGGGCAAGGCAAAAAGAAGACTCAAGTGTGTGTAGCAGGCTGTTTTTCTGTCCTGCCAACCCCTTTTTTCTCTTGACCTCCCTGCCCTTGAATGCACAAACTGTCCTGGTTTGTACGCCCCCTGCATACCAAACTTGAAGGAAGTCACACAAGTTTTCTACTATAAACCCACTTGCACCTGTTTATCTTTCTTAGTGAGTGTATCAGCACCAAATGTAGCCTCATGCCTCTTGTCTCTGCCACCTCAACAGGGTATATGTCACTTCCATTCACATCTAAGCTGAATGTAAGCCATTCTTCCTCAGGTGGCTCTAGAAACCTGTTTAAGAAAACACAATTTTAAAAATATTTCCTCTTATTTTTAAAGTTTTTTAAAAAATTTTTAGTTTCGGCTTTTGCTGTATAAGGCCAGTATGTCAAAATGCTTACAAATTTAGTACCACTGAATCTCACTGGGAGCACGAGCTGGGTTGCTAAATTCCTAGACACATTTAGTACATGGGGTTCATTTGTTTCTATTTGGTTCATTCTGCACAGGAATAAATACAGACAAGAGAAATGTCTATGGCACAGGAGAAGACAGCTTTGACTACATCTTGCCTCTGTTGGTTTTATGCTCTGCTGGCCAGTGGGATGACACCAGTATGAGAGGGGAATCAGGGCAATATCACTGCCCCAAGAAGCCCAAGACTATTCTATCCTGGAGCACCCTGAAGGGGAAAGTAGCTGTCCTCTTGTATCACCCCAGGATGGTGAAGCCATGTCACATCAGGCACAGGCAGTGGCTGGCAGGTGCCACCTCCTGCAAGGTCTCAGGGACACATGGCCTCTCAGATGTCAAATCCCCAGTTGCCAAGGTCTCTCCTACACATCCCAGCTCCCCAGGCTGTAGGCAGCGGGTCAACCTGATCTATGACCTACTGAGCAGCTGCACCCAGTGGGTGGGATTGCAGCAGCAGGGTGCTGCTCTGCAGGTGTTTGTGACACAAGGCATTTGGGAGAAGGGAAGAGAGGGAAAAGGAGAGAAAAGGCAAAGCAACCAACATCCGCTTTCCCAGTCTCATGTTCAGCATGTGAGACTTGACAGTTGTTGGCAGCAAGATTATACAGGGGCTGAGCATGACGATACAGCTCCTGCAGGAAGGATCAAGAGTCATGCATCTTCCTCACTCTGAGCATGTGACTTATTTCACTGGGAGCTGCTATGGCTTTTAAGGAAATCAGATGGCCAAAGCAGACTAGGGGGATTTAAGAACATATAGTTAAACTGAGCAATTTCTCCCTCTCACATTAGAAATAGTTTTGCTGTGCTGACCTAAAAGCTAGGTTTTGTTCATCAGATCATTTATTCAGATCTAGAGTCTACAGAATAATTAAAATTTAAGAGTTAATTAAACCAGGAATGATCTAAGCATAAGTCTATAAAGAAGGGAATCAGAAACACTGTATCTCCTCATAGAAGTCATGACTTCTATCACATATAATTACTTTCCCCTGTGGTGTGCATGGGAAAGACCTGTTTCTAAATGAGGCCATTTTCTATTAAAAACAGCAGGAGAAAGGTTCACATACTAAGGGTTTCATCTGCAAGGCTGATTTTCAAATGTGCCAGTCTGGCAAAGCAGTGCAACAAATGTTTATTTATGAGTGTGTGAATAGTTCTATTACTTTTAATGCCATCACTTCTGATCCTGAAGTTAGGCATGCCCTTAAATGCTTTGTTTGAGCAGCCCCAGAGCACTTGCTGGAGGCTTCTTTAATTGGCAACACACAAACCAAGCACCTAGGAATCATCAAAAAAACACTAGCAATATACAACCCCCAAGATCCTGGCACGTCGCTGTTGCTCTGGCAATGACATGACTGGCAAGTGGACTGTGCAGGAGGTAGGACTTGGGGAGACAAGGTGCAGAGCTTTGTAGAGTGTTGTGCATGCATTGAAGGGGAACTATGGTTAGGATGCATTCAAGGAGTGGGAGAGTTGAGCTATAGAGTTGTTCATGGGACTGGGACAAAGTTGATGGTAGAGCTGTGTGGAAAAGTGGTGGACTTGTCAGAGGTGGGCTGTGGACCACACCTGGGGTTGGGAGAGAGGTGCTATAAGATTCGGTGGAATTCTGTGGGGCTGCACACAGGACAAGCTGCAGAGCTGGCTGTGGGGAAGTAAGCTGAGGACTGTATGGAAAACTCCCTGGCTAGCAGTGGTAGCTGTAGAGCAACATCAGAGGATTATTTCTCTTACCATAGCCAATTTTTCTTTCTGTTCTTTGCAAGGTGAGATTCTGCACAGATTGCAAGCCAATTTAGGTCATCTCAGCAGCATGGATTAATCATACAGGATCCAACTGTACATGCGGGCAGTTTCCACAGCCTCTTGAGTTCTGGAAATGTAGCTGACTTGGTGATCAGAGAAGGAGATTGCTGTGGAAACTGCTTCAAGAAGCTCTTGCACTTCAGATGAGGCAATGACCTAAATGCTTGTTAAGGGTACAGGGAGTGGCTTGTGCTGTAGCCAAGTTCGTCAATGAAACTGCACTTGAAAACAGACCTGAGGGAACAATACAAATTTTTTCTTCAGTAGTCATTTTTTTATTTTTTGAAATTAATAGATTGAATTTCCTCTTTCTTATAATTGTCAGCTTCTTACACTTTAGTTTTCCCCCAGCCCACCTGGCACCTAGGAATGAAAGCCATTATATGGCTGATTCTTCATGTCTCAAGGTAGAGGATATCTTCCCTGTGTGATTCTGGATTTGAGAAAGCAAGTAAGTAGGGGGTTGAATAGGAAGATGGCTTCAGCTGAGCATCAGTTTACTACAGCTTTCTGCCTCCCCATTGAAGGAGCATCTGCTTCTGCAGACCACTTTACTGTCTGGAGTCCTGGTGATCTGTCTGACTCCTTTTTTTCATTTCAGAGGATGAACGGGTAGCTTGTCCAAGCAGCTCCAAGGAAGTAACACAATTTAAGTGTCAACTAGACATCATTTGTCCAAATACTGAAGAATCTGGGAAACATATGGCAAAAGCATTAGTGGCTAAGCAGTGAACAGAAGATGAGAATAATACTCATTGAAAAGCACTTAGTGCAAATGATTTGTTGAGCTCTGTTTGCAGTAAATACAAAGTTTAGACAGATGTATATACACACACGTGTGTATATCTACAACAACGTCTGCTCTTTCAAGGTGCCTGCCTATTCACATGGTGTATCAGCCTATCCAGCAGGGTAGCAACAAGAATGTTGCATGAATTTTGTGTCATTGAATGAATATTTTTTGACATACTTCATCTCTTGTTAATTTCTACCTGTAGTAGGAACACATTTCACACATCTCATTACTTCAAATGCAAAGCAGAGACACAGGCTGTTAAAATAGGCTCTTTCTGGTTTTCTTTGCTGACTTAGAAGGGCAAGGATAAGTGCTACCAGGACACACTACTTGGGATCACTTAGCTGAAAGCAATCAGCCAGCATCATCTGAGATTTTTCAGCCCTGCTGCATGCTTTTAGTCTTTGAGGAGCCATGTACGTAAGGCAGGCCTTCACAATAATGTTGGCATCTTCCCCTGGAAGGAACTGCCTGCCCATCAGCTATGTCTGGAGTTATCAGAAATCAGCTAAACCCTAGGCTTGTATGGAAAAGCACCTAAGGTGACAATGAAATGAACCCAGATGGTCCCCTTAATGACTTTTCCTTTGGAATTCATGAGACAAAATGGACTGACCTCTGCAGGGCTCCCATTTTATGTTATTTTTTAAGTGAGCTGGTTTGGAGCTACCATTGTAGCTGTTTGCATTTTTTTCACCTTTTGTGACCTGGTGGAGAGGAGATTACAGAGCTGGCTGAAACCTGAGTGTGGATGGGGGGCAGAAGAAAAGCTGTGCAGTCACAAGACTGCCGCATCCTGTGATGGGGAATATATGTGCAAAGCAGGGAGGGGCTAGTGGCAGAAAAGGACAAGAGCCCTCATGTTTGTGTTATAGATCTGCGTCACTGTACCATTTGGTACCATGATGACACCAGCTTTCCTGGGGAAAGCACCTACTTTCAAAACAGTTGGCAATTGCCCTCATATTCCAGCAAGGACTACTTAATCTCTCAAACAACCCTGCTGAGATACTGGAATGGGCTTCTCACCAGGTATGGGTCACAAATCTTTACCTTCTTATTGAAATATCAGGTTTCCTACACACGCTTATGCACTTCCACACGTAGGCAGCAGCAACAAAAAATAATAAAGCAGTATTTTAGCTTTGTAAGAAAAAGAATTGAGAGGTCTGGAAGAGCAGGAAAATATGCCCCCCATTGTGGGCGTTGTGTCTGGACCCTCTCTGAGTCCTGCTGTAGGTAGGTATGTAGGCAGAGAGCTTGAAGAATTATTCTCTCCTGTCTGTCCTCCTCTGCTTTTTGATTACCCACTACTACCTTTCATTCTGTGCTAGCAAAATGACTATGGATCTATTCACAACTAGATGTGGAGGATAGAGTGGAGAGGGAGAGATTGGCACCCTTTCTTTTTCTGCAAGTTAGTTTTAGTCCATATCACCCATGGGACCTATTTTAGTGCATACTGCACGGTTGCAGGTGCAGTAGAAGGGAAAGAAGGTGGCAACAAGAAATTGAATGTGAGGTTGGACAGGATCACATCTTTCTGGTGCATTTCTGGTTTAAAATGACCATGAAATCTATGGCCTTTCTGTAACATATTAGCTCAGGAAAATTTAACCAATTCCACTCTTCAGGCTAAATTTATGGGAGGAGAGTGAAAAATAAAGCTTCACGTTGGAAACTCTAAACTCTACGCAGAGATCCCCTCCATACATACATGCATCCATCCATCCATCCCTATCATTACTGTATTATCTGAATACATTTACTACTATCTAGCTCACATTTCTCAATGGATTTTGACATTACTCTTTTTTTCCTCATGCAAATGGAAAGCAGTCAGAGTCTCTGATGAGTTCCAAGTAAGTAGACAGAGAATGGCATGGGCCTATGAAAATTTTTTCTCAGCTACTCTTATGTTCTTAACGTAGAAAAAGAAAAGTGGTGATAGAAAGGGAGGAGTAAGGGATGCTGAGCCCAGCATTTTAGCAATACCCTTGAATTCTTGTTTTACCTGTTCACCTGTAATTGTAGCTTATCAGAAGCACATCAGAAGCCTCAGGTAGAAATACAGACAGGTCACTGGGCTTGAAAAAATGAAGCCATGGGCTCCTAAAGTGCACAAGGCCAGAACCAAAACTGCTTTGCTGAGAACATAGTGAAATGCATTAGACTCTCTATAGCAGAGAGATAAATCCTTAAGCTGTGCAGAGGAATGTCTTAGAAACTTTCAGTCTGCTTCCCTCCGCAGCTCAAATGCTTATTTCTAAAAGTGGAAAAGAAACTCATTCTCCATCTGCACCCACTCCTCTGGCTTATGGCGAGAAACGCCTGCCAGGATAAACAGCTAGACCTTAATCCTCAGTTTTGTCAAGTTAGGCACGTCAGTGCACTTGAGGATCTGGGCTCCAGCATAAACTCAGAAGATGGGCTTTGAAACAGAGTATTTGCTCAACACAACACAGTGTTTCACAGGGGTACCATCAAACAACTTCAGTGATTCCTGATTAGAGAGGCATATTGAGGTGAGCACATATGCCTCTGCCAGTGCTTGAGAAATACAGTCATACGGTCAAAATAAGCACCAGGCATTTAACAATTTATTTAATCTGGAAAAATAGTGAAGCATGAGAGTATTAGGAATTCAGGAAAATTCCCACAAAGCATTCAACATTTCCTGTTAGAGCACTGGAAGGGAAAGTACATGACACAAGACAGTACATTTGCTACAGATGGCCTTTCAAACCTGCTGCAAGCCCAACATGATGTAGAACAGCAGATTTGTGTCTTCTGACCAGGGAAAATCTGCAGGAAATATGAAAAATTCTGGAACTCTCTCAAATGATTCTTACTTCTCCTTCAAGTGTTTATTTACAGGATTGCTCCAGGGATTGACCATTTGGGGGGAAAAAAAAAGTAATTTGTATCACATGACAAGAAGGTAGCCTTGTGACTTCTCAGACTTCCTTGGTTATCTTACAGAGTTTTAAAATAATAATAAGTCTGCTAAAGACGGAACACTTGCATTTTGTGTTCTGTAGATTTCAATATGCCAAGACAGTGGTGTGCAGCAATATAAATCATCAAGACACTAAGAACTTGTCCCTTTGTTTTTAGTGACATGTATTATTCAAACCATGAAAGGTGCATGACTTTAGCTTGTTAATCTGAAGACAGAATCTCATAAGACTACTTGTCTTATCAAACCAGAAATAAGAAAGAACAATCCATACAAATACCACAAAACCATAAAAAGCACTATATAAAATTAATCCTGATTTAGCCTGAACTAAAATGAAATTCTGAACTATATCCTCAGTTAAGAACTGTGATCTAAACACCCGCTCTTTCCATATGTGTTCTCTCTCATATCAAACTATAATACTCAGGTTGGAAGCAGAGGCTGTTTGAATAACTGGAAGTAGATGTCCTTTTGGAAAGGCCTGCGACCATAGAGTAGAATATTACCTTCCAAAGTCTTGAAATTCACATGCAAAATGAGAGCTTTACGGAAGTATTACTACATTCATTAATATTTCGACATCACCACCACACTGTAACAACCCTGTTTGCCCATTATTAGGCTGTACTTTAGTGCACCACAGTGATGCATTTCCAGATTTAAAAATTTTCTATGTTCATCCCTATCATTTTCAAGCTTTAAAGAAGTGCATCCCATTTCCTTTGCTGAGACAACCTGGAAGAATGTATATTGCCACGACACTACACAGGCCATTTGGCTGCAAACTGAGAGTTTTGTCACAGGATAACAAAGCTCAGGTTTGAGAAGAGCAGCCTGGAGCTTCATTTTCTATCCTACTTAGAATGACCAAATGCATAGATTTACTAGAAAGGTTTAGAAACCTCAGAATCGGTAGCTGCCATCCAAGTGGCACTGCCTGGGGTGGCAAATGTGGCTTTCATGGGGTCACAGGAGACATCCTGCAGCTCCCTCCCCTCCTTCAGATCAGTGTCCAGCCCTGCTCAAAGCTCTGATAAGCAGCAGATTATTTCCAGACCTTTGCATGCCAGTGATATCACCTGGGTGTGGTACCACAGCACTTTATATTTAATACTGTCATGACCTTGCATTTAATAACTGCATCAAGATAGTTGGTAAGTACGCACAAAGTCCAACCTGTACATGCCCAGAGAAATGTTTCCTCTGATTCCCGATAAATGAACAGAGGTTTGTCATTGACTTGAGTTACCTACTTTTCTCCCTCTTCTGTCCTCTCAGATTTTTATTTAGTGGTCAATGCTTGCAACATGGTGGTTGCTTCAAGAATTATAATTTCTTGTTGATAACATTATTTAAAATTAAGATCTTGAGGCTGAAACAAAAGAGGAAAGGCGTTTCAGTTTTAGCAAATGTACATATGTTCCCATTGTGGTCTTTTTTTTTCACTAGATAATATTCTAATAAACTGGATGTTTTGTTATGAGCACCAAGAATCTAATCCAATTTTCACAAAAGGCAATGAAAAAAAATCCTTCTGTTTTTTATGGGGCTCATATTCTGCACCAATTGTGTTTTCTCTCTCTGCCTAGCAGATACATGAATAAAATGCTGCAGATGTGGTCATGATCATCATTAGATGTTCTTCAGATCATGTTATTCCTCTCTTCAGCCCAATTCTATCATTAGAACATCTCTTTATTCCAGAGTTGTTCCTTTTGGATACCTTTTAATCTCCATTTTGAAATCCTGAAGGTTGTTCTTCAGAAAAAGGAAAAATCTAATTTTTAGTGCTGTGGAGTTATTAAAAAAAAAAAAGAGCGACAGTGTCAGGGACAAAATATTTCTGCTTCTGAAGCATGGAAGAAAATTGTTTTTTCAAGACAGTATGCCTCTGTTTTGTATCTAAAATTTAAACATCTAGTGTCTTAATTACTATCTTCTCTCTTGTCTCTTAGCTAGTATCCCTGTCCCTGCCTTCTCCAGACAATGGCAAGAAAGTAGCTCCTTCTTTTCCTGCTCTTGAGGACACAATGCATCAGACCTCTTTTAGAAGTCTATGTATGGACAAGGGGAATCACTTTCTGGAAGTGCCTGCTCCTCACCAATGACTATGAGGTGAGTTATGACAACTGAGTTGGATGGAGACGATGGCATTTGTAGATATCTTGCCTAGGTCAGATGTTGCTCCCCTGGGCCACACTTCTGCTATAGTTCAGATGACAGACAAAATCTGGTCCCAAAGAAAGGGTGAAACATAAACCTTCAGCAATGGCAGGTTAACTCACAATGATTATTCTGAGGATTGGCAGATGGAAAAGTAGAAGATGCTTGATCACTTGCAAAAGGCTTCTCAGTTGCTTAGTCTTCATGGTAAACATCTACACATTTATGAACTTTTGTAAATCCCACCAAACATTTTTTGAGTGTAATTCATGGTTCTCTTGCCAGAGAACTAGTTTTCTTTTTTGAAATTTTTTCCTTATAATCAGACACTTTTTTTTCTCACTGTGCATGACTGGAAATGAGTACAGCTATGTCACTGTCCACTACCTGAGGAAGTAATCTGTGGCTTGTTTAAGGTTTTTTTCACTGTAATGGAACCCTGTATGTTGTATAATAGAAGACTTATCTCAAAAACTTTTGTTTCTGCCAGTGGGTAGTGTGGATTTGGTATGTTGGACTTACGTTTCCTATAATTTTAATACTTTCCTTCATTCTCAGCTGACATTAGCCTGTTGTGAAGTAGCTAAACTGACATTTTCATCTAAGTTGAGCATCTGAAGCTGCAAAACATGAACCGAATCATAATGAATTAATCTGTACACAATTTGTTTATTTTCTTCAACCATTTTTCACCTTTGTCTGCATCTTTGCACTGATCCGAATACTTCCATATTTTGGAAGTGGGGAGGCAGAAGTGAGTGCGTGTGTTTGGTAAGTAAGAGGTATATACATGCACTTCAAGCAGCAACTATGAAAAGCCATGAAGAAGTGTGTTTGGAGTTTGGGTAGCACCAGACATTCTCTTTTTGTCACTTTATTGGACTCCTGTCATGCACAGAACATTGTAAAAATCTGTTAAAATTCTCGCAGAGAGGCAAAATGTCTTTTTTCTTTTTTTTTTTTTTTTTTTTTTTTTTTGTTCTGTTTGCTGTCTCTGTGTGGCAAGCAGAGCAAGAGCCAAGTTCCTGCCCCAGGTCCATGTTTGGGAAGGATGCTTGCCATGGAGCCACCTTGATTAGGCAAGGAACTGTGCTGAATATGGTGCAGAAATGCACCAGTGGTTGGATGATTACTGCAGTGGTTTTGTCTACAGTTTTCTTCATGTTCCCTCTTGGTTTGTCAAAAAAAAAGGAAAAAAAAAAGGTGGGGTTTCATCCACGTCTCTCTTCCCTTCAGATCCTTCATTGGTTTCCTAACAAACACATATCACATTCAAACTCCTTGTACTGGCTTGAAAGACTTTCTGTAACTCTCTAGACTGCCTCTTGTACTTGTTCACGGTTATGTCACAATCATAGAATGGTGTCCTTCATCTAAGCGTGGGTGACCTCTTCTTCATGCCTCCAATCTGTGCACAGTGGAGGGGCTTTTGAAGTCTTACTCACAGAGGTATTGTCCCCCTCTCTTGCCACTACCTAGTAAAGCTTGTTTCTATTCAAATGAAGCCCAAGTTTATGCAATTATATCTTTAAAATTAATAGAAGCATTGACAAAACATTACTTGTGCCAGACACAAGAAGTTACCTTTTGAGGTGAAGGCTGTGGTTCTCATCCTCCCTTAGTCCATAATCATGATGTTGGTTGTTCTCATTGTAGCAGCACATCTAAATTTAGATTGTAAATTCTTTGCCCATTAGCTTGCCTATTTGCTGTGCCAAGTGCAGAGCACAGTTTAGGCCCTGCATAGTTTGTCTACGGGTTAGGATTACTTACAGCTGGGGTGGCATGCTGTTACTGGCTTGCTGACCCGGCTTTCTTGAAGGATGCAGTCTGTGCTACACTCTGTTTTGATTTAATTCCTGGGTGCAAATTAGGGTATTGTCTTTGTCCATTAAACTTAAACCAAATCTGGGAATGGCTCCTTAAAGGCTGCCCCTTTGCTTGTGTGAGACCATGGAAATAGAGGACTGCCGAGATGCTTCATAGGAACCCCTCATTTTCTCTGCAAAAATATTTGTGGAAAGGTAATTTTCACAGAAAAAGCTCAACTCCAGAGCTCCCTTTCCTCTCACCTTGAACCAGCCAACCTGTGGAGTAAGAGGCATCCAGTTCTGTTTCCTCCAGTGTTTGAGGGAAAAGGTCCAGTGTCTGAAAAGCTGAAAGTAAGTTAAGTACATATGTTTTGAGAGCAGGGTAAGTAAGCATACCTGGTGATGAACAGGGAAAATTTTCTGGACCAACTGATCATCTTAAAAAAACCCCAACCAACCAACCAACCAAAAAAAACCAAACACAAAACAAAACAGAAAAGCAATGTATTATGTAAAACACATGTTAAAAAGTAGCACCAAAGATAAATTATGAATGCTGTGCTTAGCACAACTGCAAACTTTTCATTGCACTCCTCATTTTGCTGGCAAATAACATTAGAATCATATCATGCCCAGGACATAACGACCTTTTGATCTTAGTCAATATTTTCAAGATTCATTTGAGGTCCAATAAAATGAAGTTGTCATTTAATCCAATTAATTTAAAAAATAAACCCAGGTAATTTTTTGTTTAAAAGTGTCAAAGTAAAAAATTTGAACTTAAATAAACGCAGTTCTTTTCCCTTGCTGAAACAATTTAATGAATTTACTAGGGATTTCCATGCAATTTTTCCTGACCCAAAAACCTTTTTTTTTTGGAGAATAAGATATACAGACAAAAATGTTTCCAATCTTTCCATATTTAGAAACATGTAAGTGAAAAATCATATCTCTCTGTATGACTAGGACCTCTTGTCTTTCCAAATGTGGGGCCTTTGGGGGTGTAAGTGGGCATTTGTGCCAACAGCTGTAGACAACGTGAGTTGAGCCTCATGGACACTGATAATAATTTCTAATAACAGTTTTGACCAGCTGGTGCCAAGCAGCTGTTGGCTGCGATGCCCGCCTCATCCAAGGTTCTGCATGGCTGGTCTGCCCAAACTTTCCCCTGACGGTTCCACTCTCCTCCCTCCTCCCTGTCCTCCTTCTCTCACTCCCTCCTTTGCTTTGTCTTTCCCTTTTGCTTATCACGTTCCTGTCCCTGCCCCCAATGATACCAGGGCTGTGAAAGTACCATAGTGTTTACTGCTGTGGATTTCTATCTCCTTTCCCTAGTTTTTGGCTGTCTTGTCTGTTTTGACTGTAAGCACTTCAGGATGTGGACTGTTTCCTTCTCTTCATCCACACAGTGCCTAGGACAGTAGATCTCCATTCCTGATTGATCTTTAACAACCTGAGTGGTAAGTATGTAAATAGAATAGACAACATTCTAGACATGTCCTGTTTAGATAGGAAATGGTAAAGAAGCACAATTCTTGCCCTTAAAACTCTGCCTATATGAAGCAAAATAATTCTGTCCTCCTATAGTGGAATCCTTCTGTGCTTATTTCACTTCAAGCGTGTTTTGCATTTTTATCTTCTACTGGCAGCCTTATGTGGCTTTACATAGCAACCTTTCTTGCACAATATTTCCTCACTCCCATTTTTCTTTCCTTTTTCCTGCAGACCAAATTCAGCTTTCTCAATCTCCATATCCACAGCCTTAGATAAATTCTCTCTTCTCTCCTGCTCTGCAAACCTAATTAACAGCAGAGTCCTGCAAGAAAGCACATGTAAAAGCTGGGGTAGGCTCCTGCACTGCAATTTCCTTTTAAGTAGTGATGAAACCAAGTTGATAGAGGTATTCAATGTATCCTACAGTGTTTCCTTATCTCCTGTGAGGGTAGTCTCTCACACAGCTGCTTGCCAGCATTTCTCTGACTCATCCAGCAAAGCTGGGATTGGAACAAATCGAAACGAACACAATTTCCAAACTTTAGTCCTAAAATCCTATATCTAGTTCCCAACTTGTGCTAAAAGGGCTTGCTTACATTTTTCCCTTTCAATCCATGAAGTCTTTTATATAAAATGCTTTCCTAGGTCACTAAAAAATCATTTCATGATGATTCAGTGGTCCATAATATTTAATGAGCTTTTGGCACAGTTTGGTGACTGCTTGGAAATCTGAGGAGTGCGAGTACAAGACGCACAGTGTACGTGTATGAGGGAAAATACTTTTTCAGGGGTCATCATTTATAGCTCAGCAAAGATCAAGCATGAAAATAGTACAGTTTCAATTAGCTGCTGGTCGGGATGATGCTGGCAAGCTGTAAATAAAAACTGTCTGTGTTTTGCTGTACTGTGAATAGACTGTTTTGAGCAGCCAAGGAATGGCTTGAGCTGGCTGTCAGAGGCTCAGAAAAGCCCCAGTCTGCGTGACAGGCTGCTGCCCTGCTCAGCTGTTGGCAGATACCTAATAGTTTGTTGGCTTTTTTTTTTTTTCTTTTAAATTAACTTGTAATAAACTTCAAGTTAACCTTGAACAGAGGTTAGCCTGAGGCTAGGTGAGTGATGTATGTGCATGATACCAAAACATCTAAAGGGTTCTGGTTACTAACTCCTGTCAATCTAGTTACAGACCTTAATATAAGACAGAAACTATTCTGGTCCCTCAAATCTCTAGTCTTCCTAGCAATAGGATAAGAATAGGCCTCTCGGCTGTTTTTTTAGATGCTGGATTTTATTTTTTTTTAATATCAGTGATCAACACATGGTGTTCATTTCCCTCCCAAAGTGGAACCACCAAAGCTGAATGCAAACATAAATGAAGCATGTTTTCCACAGAGTAAAAGCTCCTGGGCAAGGAAACTTGCTCCCCATAAAAAAAAAAAAAAAAAAAAAAAAAAAAAAAAAAAAAAAAAAAAAAAAGAAAAGAAAAAGATTGTCTCACTTTCCTACATGTTTCTAAGAGCTGCTTCCAAATTTAGTCTTCCAAAGAAGAGCCAAACACCACCTGCAAGACCTTGGTGTGATGTAATCTGCTGCAGCAAGGTCTCCAGGCGCTGTAACCGATTTTCTCAGAACTTTGTCAAAACTTCTTGTACCAGAATTTTTTGCAACAGAGTTGATCTGATAACTCTTTCTACTGAATTTAAAAAAAAAAAAAAAAAAGTTTATATTGAAATTACTCATGACCATCAGTTGATTTAGTTAAATTTCTACTTTGGAAAAACATTAGAAGAATGTTTCTAAACTACTAAAATACCTGCTTGTGTCAAAATATTTTTCTAGTTAAAACATTAGCTTGGTTTACAGCAAAAATGCTTGGTCTTTTTAAATGGTTAGAAGCAAAATTTCTTTAATACTTACATTCATGGAATATTTAGATTTACCAAATCAAAACTTTTTTCCTCACCTCACAGAAATAGTTAAACATTCCACTTTTGGCTGAAGAGAGCTTATCAAATCTAGAATGTTCTTGTAGAAGCATTGAGTGTGAAATGGTTTTTCAGGTGACATCCTTTCATTTTGCAAATCTGCCAGATCTGTTCTTCACACCCTGTGAAGTGGTCAGGTGTTAATCAACATTACTCTCTTAGCTATGGAGTTCTCTGTTTTAACTGCTTGGGGATGGTATTATTTGCACAGGTGCCTCAGCTGGGGAATTGAATTCATATCAGTTTTCCTTGGCTAAAAGGCTTGTTTTTCATGTCTTGCCTGTCTTTTTGCAAACATAAATGCAGAATCTCTTTTGGACTTGCATTTACAATTAGCTGCTTTCGTACAACAGGATTTCTCTCCTGCTGATGCTGGTTCATTAGTATGTAGATACATTTTCATACCTTCACCTAAGGGCCTGATCCTTTCTCCACTGAAACAATTAAATGTCTTGCCATTAATGGCAGTGGAAGCAATGTCTGGGCCTATATCAGTGCTCCTCTTTTCCTGAAGAAGTTGCAGGCTTTCCCAAAATTAGTGATTAAGCAGCAGGTTGCTCTCCATTAATCACAACATTAAGGTGTGCAGCTTTTCCTAATCCACAGTGCCTGGTGTTCTCAGTCACACTGGGTACACTTGTCTCTGTTAACAGAACCCAGTCTGCCATAGTCCCCAGGCTTGTACTGTCCTTTTCACTGGAATGTGGATACCCAGATCTGAACTGCGAATGTTTCCTGTCAGATTATCTGCCTACCTACCACACAGCCACTGCTTAATACACTAGTTCATTTATCTTTCTATGAGCTAAGAGTTTTCTAAACCAAACCCTTTTTTTCTCCTTAAGAGTCTTTGTTTCTAGTTTTTGTTTCTGTAAATCTTTATGGAACAAATCCGAGAGATCAGCTCTGAGGGTGGAAAGCCTCATTTGCTTTATAGGACACATCCAGACCCTGTGACAGATCCTCTCCCCAGTAAACTTAGGAGGGATTTCTGAGTACGTTACGTATTTCATTAGAAAATTATACCAATTTGCTGTGACACAGAGCCCAATTAAACTGAATGTGAAGGTTCCTGGGGTTTCAGTGAGGTTTGGCTCGAACTGTGAAAGGAGCCCTGATCCACAAAGCAAATACCTGCTGCCTTTTCCAGGGTACTTGATCTTGCTTCTAAACAAAATGAAGCTTACTTAAGCATACTACCTAGGATTTGACATATACCCTAACCAGTTCAGTGCAAGATAAAATAGGCTACTTTTTTCTGTATTTATTTTTCCTTCCTAGCAGACTTTCAGGTTATTTAAAGCACTGAAGTGAAAATTATGTCAGGGCAATTGAGTGACCCACTATTCTATTCAAGCATACTGTTCCCAAAGCCACATGAAATGTCTGGTTTTTGCTGTAGCAGACAAAGTCTTCATCCAAGAACACCATGCAAATTCTCATGTATCTAAGGAAACCTTAAATACATGAGCATTTGGCAAACAAATTACTCTTCTTGGCCTGCACCTGGTTAATTTTACCTACATTCAGTTTTGACTAGCTGCCTTCTGTGAAGATGATAA
>NW_010314080.1:116202-158511 GCF_000700745.2 Antrostomus carolinensis
TCTTATTTTATAGCATCAAGATTATCAGCCCACAAGGACAGACTTTGTCTATAGCTTCTCTAGAAATCCACTTTATAATGGTAGCTGAAGACTAGGTATTACTTGTGGGAAAACTGGGTAGGATACATGTAAAGATGACTTTGTTTTACCCTAACTAGGCTACATATCCATGGATGGTGAAGTCTAGGAAGATAAAAGCAGAGTGATGATTTTTATGTATATCACCCCCTTGTTGGATAACATTTCTTAGATTTTTTTGGGGATGCCTGAGTTTTGGGAGTGAGAGGGAGGCATGGGTAGAAGGATGGCAGCATTAGGGAGGCTTGGAGCACAGGATCCAGCCTCCATCTGCCTCCAGTCTCACTGATCACATGGACACTTGAATAATTTTCATTCAGGTAAGATATTCCTGCTTTAGACGTGAAGGGAACAAAATGGCTACTCCATCCCTTTTGTATCCCTTTCCTAAAATGAATATGAAAATAGGGGTTAGACAGCTGGAAGACTGGACAGATGTGTAGTGGTCCAAGAAGCTGATTTCTGTAGGCAGAAATGAAATTAAGATAGCGATCGTTTCCTTATCTCTGATTTTTGAAAGATTTTTGAGTGTCTGATAACTGCTTTGGTATATAAGTTGGTATTTGTAATTGCTTTAAGATATTGCATTCAAGTGTTGTGTTTTTTGAAATTGTTTCCAAGGGGAGAGTTTTCTGAGATGCTGCCAGATATAAAGTAAATGACGCACAGCTAAATTCCTTGCCTGCTCCTTTGTTGCACTGTTCCAGTGACACAAGAAGCCACAGGCATGCACAGCTCACAGGTCCTGTACCCCAGCTGCCCCTCCCTCAGTGCTTACCTGCTTCTCCTTCCTTCCTCTGCCCCTTCCTTCTGCAGCTCCATCCCTCCTTCCTCATTTTACTCCGCAAACACTTACCTCTCAGTCGTCAGACAAAGTGGTTCTTACCTCTGACCTGCACCCCATAATCATAAATCCATTAATTACAATAATTCTTCTACATGAATAGAAGTCTGGTGAGGATGCTTATTATTTAGATGACAGAGAGAGTGCTTCCTGTTTATCTGGTTCTGCTCTTACAAAGTATCCTGCTACAAATAAGTGCTTTGGTTGAAGCCTCAGCTTTCATAGGGTCAGCCTGATTTCACCAAGGCAAGTCCACATCCTGGAAACTGCAATTTTGCTTTAATTCCCTGGAAACTATTTTCTTGCTCACAAAAACTTTATTTTGCTGTTATGGTGTAGGCATGCGATGCTATCACCACATGCTCTTCTATTGTGATGTCACTGTGTTGCAAAGTGACAGGCTGGCATTTGCAAAGCAAGAAGAATTACAACCCAAAATAAGAGATTTGGGAGGACTTTGTTTGTCTTTAACCAGGGCTGATGAGTCAAAAATAAATCAGCAGTTTAAAACATATCACTAAATTCTTTAAACATAATTTCAACAAAATGTTGTTCATTAGTCATTCTTCTATTACTAAGCTGCTTCATAATTATTGCTTATACATAGGAAGCTTGCTAATTGCTTTTCTATTGGAATCTCTAATTAAATGTTTGGCTTAACTAAATAGTAGATTAAAAATGGTTTGAAAGGACATGACGTGAATAGCAGACTTTTCTGGTAATGGGGAAGATGTGTTGTGAGAGAGGTGGGTGATAGCACACAGCCCCTCTGCAGAAAGTGTGCAAGGAACTGATCTATTTCAGTATAATTCCCCCACAATATGCCACACAGAAATAGTTTTCTATCATTGATGCAATTTTTATCCAGCTATTTCTTATTCTTACATTGCTTGTTTCTCAATGGCCAATCTGGACCATGTAAAGTCTCTTTTTCACTCTGTGTGTATGGAATTCCTCTGTCACACCAGGTAGAGACTGTGGGAGATTCCTCAGAGGGGTTCCCCTTTTCCTAGTGATAAATTGATTTGTCTGCTATCAATGCAAACTGCTTTATTTTTAAGCACTATTCACATCAGGTCTGGGTTATTTCTAGAGCCTCACAAGCAAAAAGGAGCGATTTCTTCTCTGGTAATCTAACAGGGCTACTAAATCTAAGATTAACAGTCTTCCTGCCTTAAATCATCTTAGTGTCTATGTCTACAATGTCTTCTGTGTTAGAAGAAAAATGTAACAACAGCATTACTTTCGAGAATACACATTCAAATGATTGAGATTAAATTATTCTGGTGATCACCTTAAGGAAAACACTGTATAAACAGTTACGATTTCTTCATTTGTTTACTGTTATCCATCATAAAGATATAGCCATTGCTTCTAGTTATACACAGTTGTTTTAATTTAAAGGTGAATATATTACAAGGTGAATTTAATTGCATATGGGCTGGCACATTAAAAGGATTTCTAGTTAAAACATCTGAAATGAATTAGAAGCTGGAGCCAGAGCTTCACAGCTCAGTGACCAAGCTACTCCAAACAAATGAATTGGATCACTTCATTGATTCAGATACAGGCACCAAGATAACGTGCTTTCAGGTTGCTATTTTCAGCATTGATGTGGAATCTATGAGAGACCAAAATGTCATTTTAGCCATCCAGCTATTGAATTCATTTTCATAAAGATCACCTTGCAATGACAGTGCTTGGAAGATTTCAGCCAGTGTGCACAGGTGGATGGAAAGAGAGAGCTGCATTGGAAACAGCTTTGAAGATAATGTAAGATATATCTCCAGGTCATCCGTGGCTTTTGAAAGAAGTTTTGTGGCATAATCACCTTGGTGTTTGCCATTGGTAAACACTGATATAGCAGTTTGTGCACATCCCTGTTAAGAAACATTCAAGAGGACACTTCTCCCAGTAGCAGAATAATAGAGGGAGAGAAACCTCAGGGCCCAAGATCACAATGTTGTCATCAGAGTTGGTTTTGCCATTGCATCAAGTGTCTGACACAAACTGTGTTTGACAGTACTTTCACATGCCAACTTCCTTGCTCGATAAGGGCATATTATAAGAATGAAAACCAGACAACATCTTATAAGCCATTAGATTTTATACTTTTGTAGGAAAAGTTAGAAGAAGACAATATAATTCTTGGGAGAGTGAGTCAGCCTCATTTCCTAGCCAAATTCTGTTTTGGGTTATTAGCTTCCCTTTGTCTGAATTCCCCCACATTTTCAGAGACACTGTAGTTAACATCCATACTCACAGTACTCTGATGTGCTGTTAAAGGTCTGCTTCCTTCTACTGCACAGGTGATTATGCCAAGGTTGTGGGAAGAGCAATTCTTGCTTGTTAAATCACAGCATTCTGCAGTCTTGGGTTAGTCTTTAAGTAAAAGGTACCGTATAAATATAGATTTGAAAAGAAATGTATTATTCTTTATCATTATTATTTTATGTTTCTTTACTCTTCTTGGGAATTAATACTTTGAAATATTTTGTAATGTCAAATATTTCTAATTCTGCTTCTTTCAGAACATGAACTAATAGTGATCTCCAGTAGGATCTGAGCTAGCATGTGAGCTTTGATCTAAATCTAAGTATTTTAGATCTTTCAGGCAGCACTGATGTGACTAGTAGAGTTTCTGAAGAACCTCAGAGTTACAAGCAGTATAAAGTCATATTGACTTGTCCAAGTAATAGCATTTATCAAGGCAATGTCATATTAGTGGTGCTAGTGTGACTTTTTATAAACATACCCTAGAACTCCATTCAAAAGTCTGACAAACAGGAACACACTAATCTTACAGCAATAAAAATAACTATATTTAACAAGAAAAACCTCAATCTCTCTTTTCCTATAAAGCATAAGGAGGTTGTATTCATGATCTGATGACAGACTGTTCTTGAATTCTTACCTCATAAACTAAAAATGGCAACAGAGGAACCTCCAAAGGAATGAGCCTCTCTTCTGAGATGCACTGAATATACATCAGCAATGTTTGAGTCACCCAGTGCAGTACTTATGGAGTCTTAACACATTGCTCTAGCATGCTACAGGTCTGGCGTCACATGCACTAATAGCAGGGTAGAGAGCTGGAGCTAATCTCACCCTCATGCACTCAAGGCATAGTCACAGCTCACAGAAGCAGTACTATGGTGCAGTTAGATTTTTGCTGAGGTTTCTGCCCTGCGGCAGCCCCTCTGATGGGGAGAAAGGGGCTGAGGGGTGACCCTGAATCAGTATGTCCCCTGTCAGTCCCAGATAAGCCCTCTGCTGCCTGGGGCTGTGCTCCTGCCAGGTGGGGGGGCTGCTGGGGAAAAGGGGCTCCTGCCACCCTGCTCGGCTCCTTCTGGCAGCCTCTCCTTGCCCAGGGTTTCCTGCCAGACTGCCCATTGGTGGAAGTCAGCATGAACTCCACATGCATCTGTTTTCAGGTATTTACAGGCTGCAGGTTGCCTTGGTAATGTGGTTAAATCCCAGCCTGGATCTGTTTGATTTCACCTGTGTGGTCATCTTAATTAGATGACCAGGATCTTTTTTCCTAGCACGCTCATTCTGCTGTTTTTGTGGGACCATGGTCAGGCGACTCAGGCAGACTAGGACTCCTTCAGCATTGTCATTCACAGCAGCTATGCCATTGCTTCATCTGTTTTATTTTCCTCAGCACCGCAGCCAAACTAGCAAGTCCCAGAGCATGTTCCCAGTCTCCCTCTCCCACAGCGTGTGTATGTATGTCAGCCACACACCCCCTGCATGGGATGGGGAAACAATGCTGCATTTCCACAGGGCATAACTCAGCTCTGATTGTGCCCCGCAGAGCCCAGCCCAGCTCCCCTGCAAACTTTGTTGTCAGATTTTCCATGTGAGGGAGAAGCCTGACTTTACTCTGGCTGCCTCAGTTGATCAATACACTGACACCAGTTATTACAGATACAAGATCATGTGGTAAGACACGTCTGGAACAAATTAAAGAGTTTATAGTCCTTGCTTTATGTCTCCACGGCCACCATTTTATTCAGAATATAAGAACAGCCAGTGGGGAGCAGACAAGGAGGACTCATCCCTTTCCTTTTGAAAAAGGATCATGCCATTGTCATTTAGACTTGAGCCTCATTGTGAATGGAAGAATTAAAGGATTAGTGAGTCATTTATACCCGCTTATACCTCCAAACATCGGAGTGGCTTTCATGGCAGCTCAGGGTCACTGCTCCCACGTGTGTGCAGAGAAGAGGACTGCCCAGTGTGACTGCCATGCTAAGAGTGGGGTTAGCTAACGATTTATTTCCAATGAATTAAGAGACCAAGGGAATCCTTAGCTGAACAGCTTCCTAAAATAACACTGCTTAGTTGTTGTGGCAGTAAATCGTAGATTAATGTGTTGTTCTCCTTTCTACCTTTTTTTTCTATTTCTGGAAAAATAGTCTCCCTCTCCTCAGGTAGGATATTGAACATAACTGTCTAGAAACCTGTGTTTCATCTGAGAACACATGACATGCAAGAGAAAGCCCAAGTCCTAAAGCTCATGGAAACTGAAAGGAGCAGTACCTGAAAAAGAGCCATATAAGACTTTCAAGAATTGCTCTAAAGCTAGACATGGTGTATGTGTTTTACAACAGCAGAATCTGAGATAGAGTAACACCACAAATTTAGTTCTGTTTTATACTGTTAATGAATGCAATCTAGTGTCAGACAGCTTAAGCTCAGTCTTTAATCTCAATTAAAAGCTCTGACCACAAAAAAAAAAAAAAAAAGAAAAAAAAAAAAAAGCTTTTTGCTTGTGCTTTTTTGGAGGGGAGGTTTTGCATACTATTTTGTTGCTGAGCATTGAGGTACCAATCCACCAGTTTCAAAAGCAATAGCAACACAGACCATCTCAGACAGCTTGTGAGCATATAAGGCATTAACTGACTTCAGGCATAGTAGGAGTTGGATGGCATTTAGTGGCTGCGAGTCCCTGTTAAGATCTGATGAGGTAAAACTGCTGCTTTTGGCAAGAACCTGACTTAAATGGTGTCATTGTATCCTTAAGTAATTAGCTGTGTGCAAAGTGTATATCACTGTTTTGTGCATATGTGAGGTTACAATGTGATAACTACACGATAGGAAACTCTGAGAATCCCATGAGGTAGGAGAGGAGTGCATCACTGCTCCTTCCTCACTCTTCCTAGTTTGTCTGTGAATAAGCCTTGAGTCCCTAATTGCCTCCCTCATTAAGCTGCAGAGGAGCACTGCCGGGAGGTCTCACCCCACCAGCCTGCTGTGCCTAGTGGGTGTGTTTAGGTGTGTGGTGGGGTCTGTGCTCTGGCGCATGTATGTCCTAATGTGGCCAGGTCACCACAGTGAAGAGGCTGCTGGGGAAAATGTGTCACTGTGGGCTTTGCTGGGGGAGGCTGAGCATCTCAGATGAGCCTACCCAGGAAAAGAAAGGCTGAAAATTGAGTTAATGGGATATAGCACTTGTGGCTGGTATACAGAGAGAGTCCTTGATCCTCCAATAATCTCTCTGAGAAGAGAATTCAGGTCTGCAAGTTATCCATTATGACCTAGCAGTCTCTTTTCTTTCAGCTGTATAATATGGCAATCAAGATTTATTTGGGGTCTGACAGCCAGATTCCTTTGGAACCCCAGTAAGCCTGTTTCAGTTATGTCTAGGAAAAGAAAATCTCTCTCCTCTTTATTTTTCCTGCTCAGTTTCACGCTTCTCTACTTCCAGGTTGTATTCACTGCAGTATCATAAGAAAACGCTCTTTCTGGCTGCACAACACAGCAGGAAGAAATAAAAAGTGATGAGACTTCCATCATGGTTTGAAGGTCTGAATGGTGCAAGACTTTAAGGAAATTCTGAAATTATTTCTGGGGTAGGGAGGTATCCAAGCACACTCAAGCACCTGGTGATCTTACTGTCCATGATGAATTTTGCACTTCGTACCACCCTGCCAATGGAGAACAAGGTAGCATGACCACCTTGTGCAGGAACCTGTTCATAGCTGTCATTAGCAGGAAAGTACACTGAAATTGAGGCCATAGATCCACAGCAGGATTTTGGAGACACTAGCCTTGTGTCCTTAGCAGGGTTCGAAGTCCTACTTTAGGAACCAAGGCTTCCCCTGCCCTGTATGGGGAAGGATAGGTAACTCAGAAAAAGATGCAGAAAGAAAGGGATAGAGGCTAGAGATTTGGGGGTACAGAAGTCAGGATACATCTCAGTTCCCCTGGCTGCTCTCCTGCCCTGCTCCCTCGCCCCCTGAACAGCAAGTGGTAAAGAAGGACATTTTGCTGACCTTCTGGCAGGGGACTGGGGTAGAGGCCGCATCCTGCCAGGTGGGGAAAGCTCACCCCATGTCTCTTGGAGGGGCAGATGGGAGCTGAAGGTGGCTGTCTCTGGTGTGCTCCAGCTTGTGCACCATGCTGCTTTCAACAGGCGTGGGAGGACCTTTCTCCAAGCTCCTTTTTTAAAGGAATTAACTCAAGAAAAGAAACAATCACATGCTCCAGTTCAGAGAGGGTTAATTTCCACCTGGGCAGAGGTTAGCAGCTGGTCCGATATGTGCTGTATTTAATATGCTCTAAGCAAGCAGGTCAGGATGACTCCCTCATGTGACAGAGTTGCCAGGGAAGAAAGCTGAGAGCATACAAATCCCTTGAATTCCCAGTACAGAAATCTCATATACTGGACACAAGGCAGGAATTAGTGTACAGGTCCCCCTCGTCAGAGGTCAGGTGAATTCCAGACACAAGAAATCAGCTGGCATGGTCGATAGGTATCTTCAGTGTTAAATTGCAGCAGGGGAAACCCCTTTCCTGTTTGTGTGACCCCAGATACCAAACATGTCAGATACCAGACGCACAACAGTGAGGCCAAAGTGGCAGATGCACTTGGAAAAGAGAGGCAGAGATTAATCTCCACTGGTGTGCATGGGCATCCAACTATCAATTAAGTCCAAGCTGCTTCACTGGTAGCATCAAGACTTTTAGTGGTTTTTCCTTGCAAGAAATTGAACTTCTGATACTTCAAGAACTTAAATGTTGTTACACCTAAACTGCCTTTGGATACCTTTGAGATCAAGTCACAGCCATGTGAAGGTTACATCTCCAAAACTGGAATAAGGAGAGATTCAGGAACCTCCATCCCTCTGTAGCCATTTTATACTATTCTGCAGTTTTCACACTCCATAGGAGTAATTAAAGGTGATGCAAGAATCAGACTTGAATCCCCTGACTTCGGTGTCCTTATCATCACTGAAACATCAGGGGAAACCATAGAAAGGTTTCATATGAACATTTCAGGGATGAAGTCAAATACTTCAAATTTGTGGCAATAAAGTCACACCGCTATTCACATTTGCTTGAACCTGACAGGTCTTTTATTATTATTTTATGTCTTCTGTATTATTTTCTCTTACCTTTTTCTTGTGTGTGTTATCTCATTTCATTTTTTATATTGCTGCTGCAGCAAGTTTTGCATTCGGCATATTATTCTCTGGCAAGAGGATGTGAATGAACTCTGTGATTCAGCAAGTCAGCAGCACTGCAAGAAGGACTTCAGGGTCAAAGCAATCAGCTGGCATAGACATAAAAACATTATGCTAAAATAGCATTGCAGCATCCTCAGGAGGCACAAAAGAAATCAATTTCTCTTTAGGGACCACAGAAATAATGATGATGTATTTTTACAGTAGAAGGTAGAATGCAATTTTGTGATGATGTCAGGTCTTTTAGGTACTTGGTTATGTCATTCACACAGATGCTCTGGATGGAAGCACAATTCTTATCAGTGATGGCTGGATTTGCAATTTCATTTCAAATAGATGCCAGTCAAGAGTCTGGATTTTTAGTGAAATGTCACTTAACCACAAGGAACACGCTGGCCTGAAAATTTTTTTTAAAAAACTCAAACCTCTCATGGGAACTCAGTTTCTTGTGCAATCTGCATTTTTTTACTCTGCTCTGCATTAAAGTGCAACAAAGGAAACCAACAAGCAATTTGCCATTTTGGCTCAGGATCAGAAAACACTGAGGCAAAGGAAACTGCCCAGCATGAGATTTTTGGGGTTTTTTTCAAAGTGACGTATTTTGAACATGGACAATATTTCCCAACAGGTTTGGCTTGACCTTGTGATGAAGGCTCTGGTTGTTTCCTTGTACATCTGACCTTATGTGTTCTCTTCTATTCATCAGGAGATTACTGCTCAGCCCTGTGAGGTCCGTGCCCCCTGTGCAGGACAGAAACACTTACTGGTGCCCTGTAGTTCAAAGCCTGTGGGAGATGCTGGGTTTGACTCTTTGCAGTGACTTCAGCTCTGAGGACAATGATGCAGGGGACTGTGAAAAAAAGATGACTCCTTTTCTCAAGAGCCTGTGCCTCTTTTCCATCTTTTTGCAGGACAAGTATGTTCCAAATAAGCTCTCCTTTGTGAAATGGCATGTCAATCCTGACAGCCTGTGAGCAGCAAAGTCAGTGCAGGGATACTGCACGCTTCGCAAGCTAAGCCTGGCAAGGTGCACAGTTCAGGAGCTGGGCAAGACGTGTAACCTGCCATGGTTACTTGTTGGCAGGCAAAATAAAACACAGCCAATGGGCAGGGAATATAATGCACCAGTGCACATTACCACTTCCCTTCTGAGTGTACACTATCAACATCATTCAATCAGACCCTTATTACATACAGCCAGATGCATGTTCTTTCTTTAAATCTATTTAATCATAAGACTACCTCCATAAAGTTTAGGATACAAAAGGCATTTGACCATGCTGAGAATGGAAAAGAATATTTGCATCCCAAGGTGCTATTTTTAAAGTGATTACTATAAACACATAAAAACCAGTCCAACCAGAGGTGTAAAAAAACCTGGAAATTAAATGGAAATAACTAAAAAACCCAAAGCTTTTCCACTTTAAAACTGCCAAAGCAGATTTAGGTAACTAAAAAAAGGTCTTGTTTAGAACACAATAGCAATTTTTTTTCCTGCTTTTCCACTCTGAGAAAATTCTCAGTGACTTCATAAGATGTGAAATTACTGAATTATGAAACTTCTGGAATATAATAATCAAAAGCTGATTAAAATTTTCATATAAGCATATATTTATTTTTACACTATGCTAAGCTTTATGATAAATCTTTACAAAAAATAACAGAGAACTTTTAGAATTTTAGAATTTTTAGAACCAATTTCTTTTAGAAACAAACAAAAAGTCCATTCTCGTTCATTGACTTCAGCTCAAAGGTCAACAGAAATAGCAATTTAGTCTGCAAACCAATGGCTATGTGACTTTCAATGATCCAGTGAAATGATATATGCATCAGTTGACGTGAGCACTTGGTCCTGATGTTGTGTATTTGCCTATGTAAGCAAAACCCCCACTAGTATAGAATAGATAATTAAAACCCTGTTAAAAAATACAAATAGATACTCTTCACTTTCCAATCAGAAGATTGTTTCATTTCCTAGGGCACCACTTTAGCACATTTTCCCCAAGTGACCAGTTACCATTAAAGACATTTTCCAAAGAGGGTGGCCCTATTGGGGAATTGGCTCCTGCCTCAGCCTGTCCCCGTCCAGAAGTGCCCACCGCTTGGGCTGGCGTGCACAGCTCCTACTGACCAAAGCTGAGCCCTCCAAATGGGGTGGAAAGTCACCTCTGGCAGGGGGATGGTAACAGGAAGATGGGAGATGTGCTGGGAGAGGTTTCTAGCACTGTTTTCAGGTAGCTAGAACCCGCAGCTAGAAGAGATACGTGAAAAAAACCAAAAAACACAACACCTCAAAGCAACAGGAAAAAGAAGAGAGCAAGGAAGTTGTTGCTTTAAGACTTTTGAGAACTCTGACCAGGTCTCCTGCCCAAGGAAGTACTGAACAAGAGAGATTTTCTCTTCCACAACTTATGTTGGTATAGATTATTGTATTTCTAGATATTCCTCAGGACTTTACACATGTACAAGCCCCTGTTTGTGTCTAGTTACTCCTTAGGTCATAGATACTTGCATGCACAGCTGTTTCTGGTAGTCTTTTCAGCTCAAAGGGTCTAGCAGACGCTCTGTGTCAATGAGCTTTGCGAGTTTGGTTGCATGTTTTGAGCAAGAATATTTCCTTCTATTGGTTTTGAAATCAAATAGATTGAATTTGTACAGGGAGGTACAGAAATACTTGTCATTACTGACTTTTTAGGCATTGTCCTCAAGGGACAATAGATCAGATCTGCTTGAAGGGCTGTTTTGTTTCTTCACCCCATATCTGAGGCAGTTCCATGCCTAAGATTTTAAACCTTGCATTAAAAAATTTACCCACCAGAAAATGAAGACATTTACTGAGGAAAAATCTTTCCTGTTTCTAATTTGATTTTGCTCCCAGCAGTCTATATCTAAGGGGAGCTAATAACTTTGAGACCTGCCTTGCTGTAGATCTAGTTATCAGTGAATCAGCAAGGAAAGGAACAGAGCAAACTTCTCAGCCCGGCCCGGTAGCCAATCCCAGAACACTTCAAAGAAAGAAGCTGCTGCCAGGCTGCTGACCATCACTGCATGATTATAACAGAGACATGCATGGAAATAAATAGTCCCCATTGCAGCTCATTTGAGGAATAACTTGAGCTTCACTTGGGAGTTGGCCAGCTGATGGCCTGGACTCTGGAGCTGATGAGTCCTTGGTGGAAACCCCTGTTGAGAGACTGTGTTCTGCCGTGTTGCCTCAGCTGTACATTTCTGAGTGACCTGAAGGCGCAGTTCCACGTAGCTGTAATTTGACCTGAGGGTGACAAACTAAGACAAATAAACACACTAAGGTTCCTAGCAGGAGAGAAGGGCAAAACCTGCCTGTCAAACACAGAGTGCAAAGAACTTGGCAAGTCTCTCAAGTTTATTATATTTAGTAACTCACTTACTGTATTGGATTTGCTGTGCGTGGTGCGAACAAGGGCTTTGAACTATTTGGAACATCTTTCATAATGATCCTCTAATACTTTCAAGGACATTGT
The DNA here is from genome assembly GCF_000700745.2 of Antrostomus carolinensis. Classification (NCBI taxonomy): domain Eukaryota; kingdom Metazoa; phylum Chordata; class Aves; order Caprimulgiformes; family Caprimulgidae; genus Antrostomus; species Antrostomus carolinensis. The sequence goes on from NW_010314080.1 coordinate 128,097, forward strand.
GCTTAGGGATCAAATCCATATATTCCAGAGTTTCCTGCTACACATAATAAAGAAACAAAGAGAAAAAGCCAAATAAAATATCTTAATTTTCTTCCAGAATATTGTATGACTGTTTAGAAGTATGAATCTGTCTATTGTTTCTCTATATTCAGAATGATAATCCTCAGAAAAATAGCTAGCATATGAGTATTTTTTTTTAAAATCTTTACAATTGTCTTTCTTTTTAGTATAAGAAGTTTTTTTGTACTATGAAGGATCCAAAAAAGAGTAATCTGTTGACAGATTTTTGGTTCTGCCACTTAAAAATAGCCAAATGGGTTTTTAATTATTTTAATATCCTTCTGTCCTGAGAATGTATACTATGCTTCTGCTAACAGCGTAGTTTTAAGGCCAAGATATAAATTCTCTGGCAGACCTGCCAACCCAGCACAGCTGTGATTAGTTTGATTCCAACCTTGGACTGAGTCGCCAGCTCCATTTGCATCTGTAACAACGGAGGGGAGTTGATACTGCCTTTCCAATTACACAGTGACAAAAGGGAAAGTGGTTTAGAAGACACTGCTGCCTCATTTAGAAGTGACACAGTCAGTTTGCAGCCTGACGCTCTGTAACAGAGCTGGTTGCTGACAGCTCCATTCTTGCTTGACAAAAGAGATGGCACTTCTGCACCAAGCTGAGCTGTGTAGGCTGGTGAAAGGTCTGGTTCAAACAGGCAGCTGTAGCAACCAGGAGCCCCAGCAGGAAGAGGTAAGGGATTATTGGAGGTAACAAGCTCAAGGAAAGGGAGGATACAGAAGTTCAAGGTGTGTGCATATCTGAAACTTATGTAAAAGACTGATAATCGTATGGCCTTGCCACGTTGGGACATTGTGTCTTTTCTGAAATCTTTCAGATAGAAAAAATATTTGTTAGGTGATTACATAAAAACCTTGGCCCCAAATCAATCAAGGGATGAATGCAGTCCTATCTGACGGCTTGGGGATGTTTGAGAGAGGTAGGGGGAGGTTTCCTTTCATGTGAGCTCATGGCTGTTTATTTTCAAGTCACTACCTAGTTGTCAATTAGAAACAAAAGCTCTAATCCATTGCATGGATTATTTTTAAGGTGTCCTGCTACATAAATAACTGCATTGGACTAAGCATGAAAGCTTCTGCTTCTTTTGTGATATTTAACCCTTTCTGTTAGAGTTCTTCCACTTGACATGAAACAATCAAGTGTTCCTAAGGACAGAGACAGCAAGAGAGAATCCACTTTGGGCATCCAGTGGATGAAGCAGGAATCCAGCTTCTGTATTAATGGATACCACATGCCTTTGTACAAAATATTTGCAGGTAAAGAGACTGGATTGCAGGCCTCTATTTCATTTAAATGTTCTGTATTTGTGTTCCTGATTCATCAGACACCAAACCAATTCCAGTAAAAAGTTTCCTTTTACGTAGAGCACAGAAATGTTGCCTTGTAGACTCATGCAGGCCCTTGACATGAAGTTTAGCTTATGCTGTGCTAATATGCCATTAATTAATATGCTTCATCCTCTGCCTCCATAGGAATTCATATTGCTCTCGGGAGGAGGAATGCTTATGATCAGGGAAGTGGTCAATGTGCTGTACTTTCAATATTCCTGCTAGATGTCATGAGCATGGGGCACGAACAGACATCTGTCCAAAGGCTTAGGTTATCTTTGAGAATATAAAATGAATATTATCCACAATTCAGTAGATTCTTTATGGGTAATTTGCCACCTACACATACATACATTATTAAAGCTCTTGATGCACCTGAGTGCTCATCTCTAAGTTAGAGCAGTAATACGAAATTCCACAAAGTTATTATTACACAATTTTTCTTGCAAAGATGATACTTTACTGCTGCAATCACTTCCCTCTAGGAGAGTCCAGAAGATTTCATCTCCATTACTAAAGATTTATAGAGTCAACTCTGTGCACATATCTTGAGCTTTCCTGTGACCTGCTGAAGCACAATTAATGGAAGCTGTAACAAGGAAAGCTGACTTCCCTCTTCCTACTAAAGAGGAACCTTTGCAAATAGGATATATTTGGAAGTTTCATACAAAGTAAAATGCCAGCTTGCCCCTGTTCTGTTAGGGAAGGAAACAGGAAGGGGGAAAAATCAATTGAAGTAAGATGAAAATGGAGAACGAGAATGTATTAAAGTAAGAACAGTTACAGAGAACCTGACTACTATGGAGTAGAGAGGTGGAGCGAGAAGCATTATAATGAAATAATAAAGCATGTACTACTCCACAAACCCATTCTGGCAGAGTTTTTTTTTTTTCCACAGAGAAACTTTTTGGTTTTGTTTTTAAAATCTCATTGCCCCAGAGACCAAATGATACAAGATGTTAATGGGAGAAAAACCCTTAAACTTTACTCCTGCATTGGAAACCACATGAACCAAACCTCAGGAACAAAGGCAATGCTCTCTGCACAGGAGCTGAGAGCTGTCTGCACCATTGCTCAGAGGGCCAGGGTCTCAATCTGCACATGCTGAGGGATTCTTTGGCCAAAGCCCCTCCTGATGAAATTGGGTCTGGAAATAGCACCGTGTTCTTTAAGGACAAGGAATATAGAGTGGAATTCAATAAAAATTCCACTGAGTATAGTATTCTCCTTCATTTCCTCTTCCACTCTTCTTTAGTGTGTTATCGCTCCTCCTGGCTACTGGCTGCAAAAAAAAACCTGTCTGGAGAGATTAAGTTTTATGTACAATGCCTGCTTGAAATAAAGCTGGCTGGGGCAAAAAAAAAAAAAAGTGTCACATAAAGCTGATCACTCACTTTAAACTTGTCTTTGTTGATTCAACCTTGTTACACCAAAAGGGTTTATACTGTTTTAATTATGTAACATAGGAATGCTACTAAACTCACATGTGGTGTACGGTGAGATCTAAAACCTTTCATGTGGTACATCTCTCATCCTCTAACGTTATTACTTTTAAGGTGAAGTGTAGCATTGTAGTTATTTACAATAAAAAAAATGTTCCTTACTGCTGTTGAACTCTTTCTGGAGCAGATTCCTCCTATGACAGTAAGCTTAACAGTGGTGGAGAAAGAATGCTTTCCTTTATAACCTTTTTAGCATCCTTGCTTTTCTCATAATTAGCAGAAGCAACATTTAAGGAGAATTTTCTGACTTGTTTTTGTAGCAGGTCCCAGGAGCTCAGAACTTACAGTCTTGCTTTCATCCTTGGAAATGTATCTGCATGTTCACACCTTCAGATTGAAGTATAAATATTTGGGTTGCTCTGCTAAAGCCATACCTTAGTTTTCCTGCTGGGATTTTACAGCCAGAAAAGATATATCTCTGTTGTCTTTTTACTTTTGAAATATTTCAGGTGCTTGAGTTGTACTGTCTTTTGTTTAGAATTTAGTTTTGTGTTGTTTTGTCTTGAAGTAGTTCAAGGACTGAGTAGAGTGTCAGAGTGTTAGACTTTAAAGAATACATGAAACAAGAACTTGCAGAAGAAAAATCCAAGGGCAAGACAGCTTGGAGATTTGGAGAGAGTATATGATTGCATTTTGTGAGGGTGCTGAACAGCAATTATTAAAGCAGAGTGCTAAAGACTAAGTAGGTGATAAATCTATATTCTGGAAAGAGAGTCATCTGTTTGCAGCTGAGGTTATGATACTATTTGTAGGTGTGAGCCCGCATAGTCTCATTTGTACATGCGCTTATTCCTTGTGTGCATCCTTATGTGGATTTGTGCTCCCACACAGTAGGCTTTATTTAGATCCCTTGTACATGTGGGATGTGTCATTTGTTTGTGTGTACTACCTTTTTTTTTCCTTTTTAATTTTGACTTGTTTCTTACACTACCCTTAGCTTCCAAACTTAATGTAAGGTTGTAAGCTTGTGTGAGAAATTACATACTTTGGGTATTTATACTAAGAAATGGTTCACATGGCTTCAACTTTTACAATTTTCCATGAAACAGATTGCTTATTTTTGTATGAATACATTAAAAGATGTCAAGAGAGAGTTGCAAAGCTGTCATCTTGTGTGGTACGACTCTGTTTGCTAATACATACTCACCTTTAACATACGTATATGTTGATTGCTTGGCAACAGTGGGTTATGTATACATGTATGTGTTTTGACATCAGCACTTATACAAATATTTTTCTATGCAAACTTACACGTGTATCTATTGCTTGTGTAATTGTTTCAAAATAACCAGAGAAAAATAACTGAAGCATGAGCATGTACTGTTGTCACAGTGAGTATTTTAAGTAACACACTGATGTATGTACCTGTAATGCACAAGTATATAGTTCCTTGCAAACTACTAGTTTGCCCACCAGTAGGCAAAACTACAGGTCATACCTGTGTTAAAATAAATGCACATAACATTACAGTAGTAACAACTGACAACCTAATATACTGAAGGCATAGAACTTACTGAAAGACTATTTAAATGAAAACCTTTGTCCTTTTACACAGAGAGATAAGTTGTTCTCCAGGTCACAAGTTGTATCTCCTTCCCAAGAACATCCCCTCCTGCCTATTACAGAATTATACTTGGGCATCTAAACAGTAAATAAAAGAGAGAGAGAAGGGAAGAGAATTCAGGAAGCAAAGACATTTACAAGGGAATAAATTACTTACTGACTAAACATTTTCAGCATTTTGATAAGATGTTTCTTACGTGCCAAGAGACATTGCTGAGTAGGTGTCAAAAGTCCAAGCAGATTCAGTCTAAAGATAACCTCAAAGAACATCCCCTGCCAGCTTTTTATTGATTTTAGCAGTTCAATATGTTTCACAACTTGAGATGAATTTTTATTACGTAGTATATCATACTGCAAGAACCTGCAGTGACCTGACTTGAATTTTCACCCACTCAGGAACAATTTCGCCATTAGCCAGGCTGCATAGGAGCTGAGGGTGCAAAGTTCCCGCTGCTCTGAGGCTGAAGAACATAAACAGAGTGTTTGGAAGATGAAAAATCTAAACATAATTCTAGGAAAAACAGAACATCAGAATTAGATAAGAGGTAAACAGCTAGAGTCTGGTGAAATCTGACTGCTGGGGACTGTTGGGGATGCACTTTCTCAGAGCATATGACAGAGGATAATGGGTCTCACTCCCCATGGTGTGACAACTCCTTTATTTTGCTCCCATGACATAAAGGAGTATATAGGTCCCTGTGTAGCACGTCTTCTGATGGAGAGTGGCACGTTAGTCTCTCTTTAAAATGCCCTTTACTGTGTTCCAGGAAATACTCCAGTGAAAGCAGCTCATGGCTTTAGGGATTTTTCTCATTCCCAGCACTCCAGTCCCTGGTAGATCTACCTCTGAAAGGACATACTCATCCAGTGTTGCTGTGAGTCTGTCTCAGTCCAGCTGGATGGCATACCCAGGCATGGCTCGAGCAGAGACAGCGAGGTCTGTAGCTCACCTGTGAATACCAGTTGGTGTCAGGTGTGCTTCCAGCCATCCATATCCATATGGTCACATCTGGAAGGTACACTCACGTCTTATCAAGATAACTTCAGATGAAAGAAACAAATGCCATTAAGCCACCCTTGTGACAGCAAACTTGCAGCATGTGCATCCCCAAAGCTCTTCAGTTCCCAGGAAAGAGCAGAGTAAGAAATGATGTTTCTCATCAGAGTGCTAGAGCTCACCATGTGAAGATGCATATGACTTAAATAATAAGATAATATGTGGCAACTGTGTTTAAGGCATTAAGTTGGGGGGCATCAAGGAGAAACAAGTGGTTGACTCAGAATAGTCTTTTTTGTGACTCAATTGTACCCACAAATGTTTTAAAACTAAGGACATTATTATATATGCTATTACAGCATGTTGTATTATATACTTGCAATCAGACTAAGAAAATGTAATGCTTTAGTCTAATTTTCACCTATCTAAGGGCTGCTTGTTAAAGCATGAACACTTTCAAAATTCAGTGACAATCTTTGCTAGATCTTCATTAAAACCTCTTTTTTTTTTTTTTTCTTTTTTTTTTTTTTCCAAATAGGACAAAATATCTGACACTGTCACAGTAAAATAATTAAAACGTTGTTTATATCTTGACTCCAGTTCTGGGCTCTGTGGTACAAGAAGGACATGGAACTCCTGGAGAGTGTCCAGAGAAGTGCAACCAAGATGATTAAAGGATTGGAGCATCTTTCATATGAGGAAAGGCTGAGGGAGCTGGGCCTGTTCAGTCTAGAGAAAAGACAACTGAGAGGAGATCTGATTAATGTTTATAAATATCTAAAGGGAGAGTGTCTAGAGGACAGTACCAGTCTCTTCTCATTGGCACCCAACAATAGGACAAAAGGCAACGGGCATTAACTGCAGCATAGGAAGTTCCACCTGAACATAAGGAAGGAATTCTTTACTGTGAGGGTGACTGAGCACTGGAACAGGTTGCCTGGAGAGGTTGTGGAATCTCCCTCCCTGGAGATATTAAAAAACCATCTGGACAAAATCCTGATTCATGTGCTGTAGGAGTCCCTGCTTGAGCAGGGTGGTTGGACTAGATCACCTTCAGAGGTGCCTTGCAACCTCAACCATTCTGTGATTCTGTGACTTATTTTAAAACAAAGGCCTATCAGTCTTTGTTTTAAAATAGACTTACCAAGAGAAGCACATCAGATTTCCAGATGAGAGCACACTAATACCCATCCTTCAGCACACAGGACAAAAGTGTAAAAGGAAAGCTGAAGACATGTTTTACTTGAAAAATTTCAAAAAAATGCTAGGTGATTTTTTTTGTCCACACAAGCATATCATGATTCAACAGGTTTTTTTATAGTGCGAAGTCTGAAATGTCCAAAAAGCAGGGAAAACAATCTCAAAAATATCAGTATTTTTTCAAGCAGGCTGTACAGCCAACATAATACATCAAAGAACAGCTCCTTGTGCATAATTATTAAGGAAATTACTACTTTATTTTATAGGAATAAATCTGAAGTGACTGTTGTTATTCACTTCTATTTTGTAATTTGGTTGGCTGAGAGCATCTCTTTTGCTAAGTTTATGTAGTGTCCAACAGAACAGTGTCCTCAACCAGATGTGGGGTCTCTGGGCACTACTGGCATAATATGTAAAAGGATAGTTTAACATTGCTCTTTGGAGACTTGGAATTAAGTCTTCTGTTTAGCTGCGATCGTTACATTGACAACACAGTTTGAGGTTATGAATGTTGTTCTTGTGGTTAATGGGGCTCTAGAGATCTGGGTTCAGCTCTTGGCTCAAATGCAGGCTTCAGCTGTTCAATTAATCTCCATGTGCCTCAGTCTCTGATTTGTAAATGTCAGATAATAACCTATTCTTACCCTATCCTGTCTGTTTCATCCAGTTAGCGTATAAACTCTCCAGGGCAGTGAGTCTCTTTCTTCAGGTCTGTATAGCTTCTAATACAATTAGTCTCTGATCTTGCTGTACTTCTGCAAGATTTGCTGTATCAGAACAATTAATAATTGCAAAATATATCTCAATCATGCTAGTTTTTAATTCCTCAGCAAGGCTCACAGTCTTTCTTTCCTTTCATCTCCCTACACAGCCCTTGAAAAGACTTCTTTTATTCTGTGAAATGTGCCGGGCCACCTCCTAGAAATCTCTCTGTGCATAAAAAATTTTCTGACTTTACTGTGATGCTGGTATGCTTCTTCCCATAAAAAATGAGATGCTGCAAATTATTAGAGAGGATGACAGATTCTGCTATCTGACAGTGCCATCAGCATGCTCCACGGTCCCCTGATCAAGGCTGAGATCATAATTTATTGTTAAGCATTCAACTAAAAAAGAAAAAAAAAAGCATAGAATGCTTTCCAAGGTCATCATTATCTGTCTTGCTTTCCTTTTTTTTGGTAACAGTTATGCTGTAGAGTGAATGTCCCCTCTTTCTGCACATTTTCTTCAGTGAACAGTCAGAAACGAAACCGTTTTTGAAGGAATAGCACCTTCCTAAGAGAATTGCAGTGTATTGACAGAGTATCAAAATTAATTTACTTTGGATCCAGAGAGAAGACCTTGTTCTACGCCACTGAGTGTGCAAGAGCACTCCTCTTAGCCATGTTTTCTTATCTTCATCTGAAGAAATTTCTTCCCCATAGCAATGCAAATGGCTATAAAGTTGTTAAATCCCAAAGATTATAAACACATTGATTCAAAGTGGGACATGGTGGTTATAATAAGCCTTTGTAGATTTTTGTTTCATTGCATTTTTTTAATCTGTGTTAGGTAATGGGTCGGTGCGACACTACACCAGTAGAGACAATGCCTATTACCGATATTTATTAAAATACTCATTCTTTTTTTATTTTCTGTAGGTTCTTGACTACTGTGATTCCACAGCCTGGTTATGCACGGTGAGAAAAATATATGTTCTTTGCCGGTTTTGAGTTTGCTGCCTCTCCATTCATTGAATGCTCCCTTGCTGCTGCATGAGCAATGATGCTCAATATCTATCATGTCTAGATCTTTCATTATCCTACAGATGTGTATTGTGCCTGTTTTTATTATTCTCCTTTCAAGGGCAAACAATTTTGATTTTAAATTTCTCTGACATGAATTTTTTTCTGAGCCTTTGCTCAGTCCCATCGTCCATCTACAAACTCCTTCAGTTCTACCGTTTCCTCTCAGAGGTCATGTGGCTGGTACCACATAACGGATTCTGGAGAAGTCCTCAGCGTTGCTTTAGAGACAAATATCCTAAGGGAATCTATATTCTTCTCTGTCCTGTTTTTAATTTCAGCTGCCTTTAAGATCATTTTAGGGTGTGAAAGTTTTTCTGCAATGCGGCATGGGAATTTCCTAAGGTAGTGCAAGAGTGGGGTACTCACTGCTGAAGAACTTTTTGCTCCCTGGTAGATGGATTTGTTAGAGGAGGACAAGATTTTTATCTGCAGCATGCATACCTACATCCAGGTACAGTGAGAGTTCCTTCCAGAAGAGAAATGCCTCAAGGCGATTGAAGTGTTTACAAGCAGCTCACATGTTCCTGCTTTTGTGCCCAAAAATAAATGATTTTACAAACCTCAATTTGACTGATGAGGTCTTGGCATGAGAAGCAAAAGTCAAATAAGAGAATAAATGAAAAATTCCATACTACTTGAAAGTGTGTCATGTACTTGCAATTTTTTAGGTGAAGGTCTCTCCTACAATAGTGCTCTCTGCAGATAAGACTTCCCAGATAATATTCTGTCTGTGGAAAGGTTTTTTACTGATTAATTATCAGCTACTTTTCAAAGTGAACTTAGTGCTACTGAAAGATGCCAATTCGACAGCTGAGAGGACTGAAGGTCTTTCAGTGGGACACACATACACCCACAAAGTGTTCCAGTTTTGGTGCCCTGGCACCGTGGCTCAGTCCAAAGGGAACTTTCTCACCTGGAAAGCATTCATCTTCTGTCTAGATGAAATTTATATGGTCCTAATTACTTTGTTATCTAAATTATTTGTAATCTAGAACTGTATCATTGCAGAAAAATAGGCCATTTTGCAGGCACACATGCAGTCACACATGCCACATGGCAATGGCCCTTTCCTCAGCCATGGCTGCTACCATGGCACCTTAATGAAGAGGACATGTGGGAGTGCATGTTTTTGCTGTGAAAGAAGTGTAACAGTTGTTGAGCATATGCATGGCAAGTATTTGCCCATGTTCCTCTTTTTCCTGCCCAGCTGCAGACCTTTATCCAGGCTGCTATTTGGATTGCAGCACACTGGATATCTGTCTGGCCTGTCTGCTGCACTTGCCAAGTAATGCACATTAGCTTGGTCTTTGTTATTTTTTCAGTGTGCTTTCTCAAAATAGGGAGAAAATATGATCTCATTTCATAAAACCTATCAGGTTTTAAAGCATTCAACTGTAGTTTAAGGATACATTGACTCACTCACTGACAGAGACTTTTTATCCTTCAGAAAATTCTGAAGACATTTTCTACTTCCCCTGAATCCTTCCAAATATTTGTTTCCTTTTCCATTTGGTTGGACAATAGGACTAGGATTACATCCCATGCTGAGAGTAAAAACTCTGCTGCCAAAGAAACTAACTGCCAACCCCTGAATTTCATTTTGGTGCCCTGTCATTCTGGAGCAGCATGGGCAACAAAGGTTACAATACCCCGTCACGAGGTGTCCCTGCACCCCTCAGCCCTCCCACCAGAGCCCCCCAGGCAGCTCAACCAGAGCCAGGCTCTCGCAGCCGGGCTCTCTCGGAGCTGCTCAGGGCTGCTGCGAATGGTCGCCTTGGCCCAGCGCTGCTCATGGGGCAGGGCAGCCAGGAACAGCAAGGCGAACTGCCAAGCTCTGAATGAGATATGGGGCATGCCAAGAAGGGGAAAGGATGACAGCAGACCCATCCAGTCAGATGTAGATATGCTAGTCTGAACAGTGTCCTGGCAGAGAAACTGCAGCTCCAGCATTTCAGAGAGAGATGGAACCTGCCCAGGGCTGAAGTTCAAATGACTCTGCGTGACTGAGACCGAAAGCACTGGTGAACTGGCAGGCAGTGGTCTCGCTCTGGCCACAGGTAACAGCAGTGTACTGCAAACACAGCTGGGTTACAGTTGTTCAGAGGGGCTCTGGTGGGACCCAGTGAGGGCCTGTCAGCCATGAGATAAATGGTGGTGACATCCTCCAGCTCTGGAGTAGCTCCCTGCCTCCAGGTCACAGCAGGGATGGCGGAGAGGGATGTGCATTCACCCGGCAGCTGCTACAGTTCATAGCACTGATGACAGCAAGTTTGCACTTACATGACTGATCATGCACTGCAATCACTTGAGACACTGGAACACTTTGTTTTGCCCTCCTTAGTCTTGCCACCTTTTGCCACCTTACTGTGAGGACACTGACAGAGGGATGGAACAAACAACGGAAGGGCCGCGACTGTCTTAGGGGACTTGGTTCATTGTGCATGAGTTATAATGTTCAATCCAGTCCAAGCCAGATGTGCAGAAGAGAGGAATAAAACACACAGGAGATGTTTCCTGTTGGCCATAGGAGTCAGACTGCACAGGTTTATCCTCAGGCATCTCTTTTAATGGTGTTCTGTAAGTCTCCTCCAACTACTATGCTGTGAACATCTCAAGAAATACTGCCAGATGTCACATTCACATTCACAGCTTCATTCATTGCCAGTTCTTACATCACCTGTTGTTGGCAAACTCCCTCAATGAGGACAGTTTTCTGGCAATTATGTCAGCCAACCTTCTTCTTTACAGAGCTGTGTAGTTCTGCATTTGATATCAGCTGATGTGGTTTATGAACTGTTTTTTTTGAGACTTTCAATCGACATATTTGCCTGTAGTTTCCCATTTTAATACACCTTGACTGCAGGTGCAATTCTGTCTTCCACACATGCATTGCTCTTTTTTTTGGAAGTGGGCTGTCAAACAATTAAAGGAAAAGCTAAAGAGTGTCTTTGAGGAACAACAGCCAGAATCTCTCTAAAATGTTCAGAAAGATATAGGAGGTGGATCATGCAAACCTATCAGTCAGGTTCCAAAATCCCCAGTGAGGGTGTGGAGGTTGAGGATGGTTGATTGGGGATTAGGTGGGAGCTGTTATCACAGGCTGGCTAGGTTATGCGTTTCCTTCAATTCAATCCCTACTGTGCACAGAGCAGCAATGTACCTAACAGCTGCATGTTCTTTGCTTCCCTTTTGAGCCCTGCTCTGGCCAAAAAAAGCCTTTATCAGAGGACACATTTGGGTACCTTTGTTCATAATGATAAATGAGATGGAATACAATTTCTTCTTCATCTCCACTGTCTCTGCCATAAATCTCTGTGGAATAAAAACTCCTGGGACTTCGCAGCACTACAAGTCAATTGCTGAAGGGAATTCAAATAAACAGTCCCTAAGTTTGGCAGAAGTCATCAGTTGGCTTTATTTTTCCTTTGATGTCTACAGTCTGCAATTGTAGAAAGTCTTACTAGCCCAGCTTGAGGGAAAGGGGACAAGTCCTCTCTGCAATTTTGTGCTCTTGTCTCTCGTCTTTGCATGCTTGTCTCTTCCTTATTCTTTATAATGACTGAAGGAGCTCAGTCAGCCATCAGTACAGGAGAGAGCCTGGATGCTGTTCTTGTGGGAAGTCCACGTTCCCTGTAAGCCTTGCATAACACAGTCTTTCCCTCGGACTCAGTCCAGGATTGCTTCCTGCCAGACACTTTTCCTCTAGCAATGGGACCATATGAGGAAAAAAGAAACTTTATTCCCTATTAGGGAAACAACTCATTCTTCCTCTTCCCCTCAAACCTAAGATATATTAAAATTCTCATTACGTGAACAAAACAGCACTCTAATGAAACTGTTACTGTCTTTTTATGATGCCCCAATATTCTGGTTCAACAGGTTTATAAAACATGTGCTCTTTACCAGTATCCCTAAAGTATAACAACTTCCTTCTGCCACCAGCTAATGACATTACTTAAGTAATCTGTGTTATGACACTGAAGGCCACAGGTTTAAATCCTGCTAATCAATCAAAGCAAATATCATTGCAAAAGCAGTGACTTCTTTTCTTACTCATTTTTTATCCTAGAATTGCTGCTGATGAGCAGCGCACATCCCACGGGCACGGATGTCTCAGCAGGTAGGACCTGCCATGCCATTTGTGTTTCAATACTGGAAAAACAACCACTTATGTAATTCTCATATTGCCAAAAATCCACACTACAGATGAACCATCAAAATACAAGTTGAATTTACTGTATGGCTGGATGTGCAGTCAAACCAAATATTTACCTAGAAGAACTGCAAAAACAGATGCCCAGAGCTCACAGAGGTTAGTCACAACAGTGTTGTGCATGCCTTTATCAAAATAATATGTTAAGCACAAGTTTAATGGCCAGGACTACATTGAAAAGATTTAGTTATCTTTTGGACCATAAACTCTGAGGATGCACAGGCAACGAGACAAAAGCTGATCATATGGAGTGAAATACCCATCCCCTTGTCCGTAACTGCTTGCTTTTACTTTGCCTTGTTTCTGCTTGTGAACAACCACAAATTAGACTTTGTGTTCACTGGCAGCGTGAAGTAATAGAATGTTGCACAGCTTTAGGTCAACTGAAAGCTAAATGCATTTTTCATATAACTGAATTTTCCCAGAAGATCCAATGCATAAGCTTGTGAACATTATTAATAAGGAACTCTCTTACCCAGGAAAACATACAGCTGAGTTTATATGATGTAACTCCACTGAAAGGGGTGGAATTACAGCCCAGGTGGGCTTTGGACAGCATAGAGACAATGTCCCAGAGAAGGAGAGGTCCTTGGCAGTGCCAGGCTGCAGTGAGTACCAGACTGCGGTGGCTAGAAGTCCTCAATGCCAGCAGATGCTCTGATGGCAGACGCCTCCCACATTTCTCCCTTATTTTCCCATTTACTTCCACTTACCTCCTGCCATTTGGTCTCAGCCCTGCCAGATGCCAGAGGTATAACTAATCTCTGTGGTGTTGTAACTTTTGTCTTTACCACAGGACAATTTGGTTTTTCCAAGTAAAAAGCAGGGTAGTACCCATACTCATGCTCCTTGAGATAAAGACAAAAGCCAGGAAACATAGTGGAGGAGCAACGTAAAAAGAGAAGAAAAATGATCAATAATAAAGCCATCATGTGGCGTCTCTATAGGAGAGAAGAGAGCTGCTGTATAAGAGAGGTTGCCTGTAACATGCGAGAATGTCAACACAGCCACGCAGTGGATGGCTACTCCTCTTCTAATGAACAGCCTAACTCATTCTCACTCTCTGACTCTCCTGGAAAAAGAAAGAGGATTGCCGGGCTGAGTGGGAAAAATATTTTTCCTGTGAAGAAGTGAGACAGTTGAACTCTGTCTCCCCTCCATGTGTTTTTTGAACTTAGTTCCTAGTCATGGTTGGGGTTAGTACAGGTGAGCCCTGGAGGCAGCATAATGTGAGCCACTAAAACAAGACCAACCTCTGAACATATTTGTGCCATGACCCAGATTTCATCAATGCGTGGAAAGTCCCCAAGTTGAACTAGGAAAATATTCCTCAGATTCATTAGAAAATTAGAGGTAATCAGAGGCTTGAACTCAGCATTGAAACTTCACTCACACCTTGTTTGTTCCAAGACCTGTGAAACAAAGTGCAGTGGAGTTTATTAGAAATTAACCTGATGGGTGTATTATTACTTAAACATGGTAAACCACAGTAGGAGATCTAGATTATGATTTTGACCAAGATTCCTGTTATAAAACTGATGTTTTCATGACTGGAACAGGTTCAAGCAATAAGGACACATTTTTTTTCAATGTCAACTCACATGGGGCAAAATAACCAGATTTTAAGGAGTGTGGCTGATTGTCTTTTTTTTCGTTTTCTTATTTTCTTTTTTTTCTCTATGCACAATTAAATGTTATGACCATAAGTACTGAGCCATAGGATAAAAATAGTGTAGTAGGAAGTGGCAAGCTAGAGAAATTACAGTAATAGAACAGTTGCAGTGACAAGTTGACTGAAAGCTCCTTTGATCTGAAGGATGCATGCTCAAAAAACTCCCCAGCCTTGGCTGTTCCTTTTGATAGTCATAATCCTGGGCCTGCATATCAGTAACAGAAAACTATTAAAAATAGCATAGTATAAAAGAATCAGAGCAGTGAAAAACTTACAGAGGTAGACAGGGAAAAGGTGTGGTACAGGAAAAATGGGGAACAGGAGTCAATGTGCCTGACTGGCCCTGCAGCTGCCAGTCTTGACCAGCTGATTGCCCAAAGGAGCCTGCAGAGCCTGGTCAGAGCACCAGCAGGAAAGACACGACCTTGCGTGCACTCCTTGGTGGCCTTGCCTGTGCTCTCATGGACTTTTTTTTTTAATCATTGAAAGGTTGGATTGTTCTGCATGATTTTTTTATGGCAAGGTGTTTTATGAGTGTTGTGCTTTGGCCTGTTGCTCATGGCAAAGCTGTGAGTCCACAGTTCTGTATAACGAAGGAAACTGGACAAAGGTCAGGGCTGGCAACACAGGAGTAGTGCCAGTTGTTTGCAGCATGCGCATTATCCAACGTCACGTCCTGATGTAAAAAAATATTCAGCCGTTGTACATGTGGAACTTGCCATTTCCCACCTTTTAGAGAGGTCATTTTTCTTCTGTGAGGTAGAGTGGAGTCAGACAACAGAGTTCTCTGAGAGCCAAAGGAGACTCAGACATATCCCTGTGAGAACAGTTGTCTACCTGTCATTATTTAACGCATTGTCAACAGTATGTTCTGCACTTTGAAGGCAAAAAAAAAGAAAAAAAAAAAAGAAAAAAAAAGAAAAAAAAAAAGAAACAGGAAGATCTATTAAGCCTATCTGTTAGGGTGACTGTGTTTAAAGGAACAAAGAGCATTTCACGCTGCCTAAAGTTAGATGCCTAGGGTGGGATTTATCTGTCCTAGCTTTATATTTCCATCAAGTCAGTCATCTGTATCTGCGCTAGGAAACTTTGGTTGCCTGCATAGTCAGTTTAGAACAGGAACTTCCAGAGGGCATATCACTCTGTCTTATTTTAGACACTTATAGTAGTCAAAAGAAGGACCCAACATCGGCAAGGTTTTCACTATACACTGTCTCTGGTTTGGTCTCCGGGACAGGACATCCACAGGTAACCAGGGCATGTCTTCAGGAGTCTTCATGCAACCCAAGATGATTTGCATGATGCATATGGGGGTGACTGGGACACTCATTTCAAAAGCGCATGTCTGATATAGGCAAAGATGCAAATATACACACACACCATCTCTTCTTTATAGAAGAAGAGGCTTTGGACAGCTATCAAGTACAGATTGTACTAGGCAGGATACTCTTGCTTGGTCCTTATGTACCACTGTCAAGTGTGGGTAATCGTGGTTAGCACTTGCATTGGGAAAAAATTTATCATCTATCCCTTAAGGAGTAGACAAGAATTATCTTTGAGGAAAGAAGATTTCTAACTTTGCATTCAGTAAACTATTTTTCTGTGGACATAGAGGCAACTTGATTTGGCAGTCATGAACCTTTTGTTCCATATTTTAGTCAGCATTATTGCTGCTATAAATAGATGTTATTGCTATTTACACTTTGCTCACAGTAGGTGTAGCCAAGACAGGAGAATGGGAAGTGGGAAGTGCAGAGCACATATTTATACCTGATTTATTTTTATTTACTTTCTGCCATAACTAAACAATTTTGACAATGCTCCAGGTGTACTAGATGTTGTATAATTGCAAAGGTCACTGTCTTTGCTATTCTTACAGCTACACAGAAAGACCAATACAATAGACAGGGCAGAAGGCACAGCAACATCAGACATGATGGTGAAAAGGTGAATAATTATATCTCTAAAAGCTATTTTCACACACAGTTTTTCTGAGTTGTTTTATACCCCTTACACACACACACTTAAATGGCTATTGCTCTTTGACTCTATTCAGTGGAATGCTTGTTCCTGTTACTATGCAAGGCTTATCAGGCTCAAGCTGATTAAATCCTCAGTATTGGGAGAAAAGGTAATTAGTGTGGGCCTCAGGTCAATAACAGCTCTTCTAGACATGTCTCCATTTTCACAGAAGTTAATAGTTGGCCGATTTGCAGTAGTTCTGCAGCCTCTATTCCTCCACTTAGCCCTGAACATCCCCTGTGAGAAGGCAAGGAGGTACTTTAATGGTAGTGGTCACTGTCTGTACCAGCAAATGCAGCTCCTATGCAGGCAAGAACAGAGTACGAGTCAAATGAACCGGAACTCAGAATAGTTCTCTGGATTTGGCACTTTAAAATGGTGATTAATCCTAGTGAAACTGAAACAGAGACTTGAAGCATGTTGATTTGAAGCTATGTGTTGATACCTCATTCTGAAAACTGCCAGGGGGACATTTAC
This sequence comes from Antrostomus carolinensis, assembly GCF_000700745.2. Taxonomy (NCBI): domain Eukaryota; kingdom Metazoa; phylum Chordata; class Aves; order Caprimulgiformes; family Caprimulgidae; genus Antrostomus; species Antrostomus carolinensis. The sequence continues at coordinate 144,933 of NW_010314080.1, forward strand.
ACGGTGCATGGTGTCTCTGAGTTGAGAGTGCAGAATCACTTAGTGTCACATGCTCTTTGCCAGAACAGTTGGGAACTTCTTAGGAAATCTTTTGTTCTAACATTATTTAAGATATGAGTTCAATAATGCCCTTAATGAGAATACCTAAAATGTACAAAGGGTCAATCACCCTGTAAAGGAACAGGAAATAGTTGCAAAATGCATAAGGAGGGGCTAGTGTTAGACAAGACCAAGGAAATGTGTTGCCTTAAGTAACTACTGATGTCTTCCGTGACTAATGTATTATTGTTCATAGAACAACATAGATTATACACTTGCCCATGCTGCTTAATGAGGTATTGAACCAAACATTCTGTATCTTAAAGAAAACTGTTATTTTTCTCCTAAAGCTTATGCATAAAATCCAAATTCAAGGGAAAGCTTCTTGGCTCTGACTTCCTGTAATGTCTGAGAAAGCAGTGAGATATGAAATGCTGAATCATGGAGAAGAAAAGTCTTGCATTTCAGCAGCAAATACATTTTGTCAGTGCAGGAAAGTAGAGCTGACACTGTGCAAATTCTAATTTGCAACTGTGCTTTTGCACTCAAAATTGCCTGAAGGTGTTTGAAATCAGAGTTAGACAGGTGCAAAAAGGTGCATGTTGCATGGAGTAGGGAATAAAAATGTTTTAAAGAAGTGACCGAACAAGAAAAGGAATGAAACTTAGTGCATGAGAGAGTGGAAGTAGCAGCCACAATGAGGAAGTGCATGGTAAAACACCCAGGAAGACAAAGATCCCAAGCGAGCAGTCTGCCTGAAGCTAGGAGAAGACAAAAAACAAAGCAGATTAAAATGTATTTGGAGAAGAAAATAATTTAAGTCTGTTGTGGAGTAAAAAGTAGCAGAGTTTTTTTAATTCAAGTACTACACAACTGTAATAAATGTTGGGGTGACAACCAGAAATATGAGACTGAACAGTAGACAAAAGGTCAGAAGTGAAGAGAGAGATTTGTGAGATTAAGGTAGCACCTATAAGTACTGGAGCACATGAGATCTTGACGACTTGTATGCATAGAAGCCCATAATCAATTCTCACCCTCCTTCACCTTTCAGTTACTTGGATTTTTTTCATTTCAAAGAAAGGGATTCTTTAAGGCCCTGGTTGTCTTCTATTTAGCTTCAGCAGCACCCTCTTTTCTTAAATCTCCTCTTCTTTCACTTTTACATTATAGCTATGTTGACATGACAGCACAGCCAGCTCTTACCCTCCAGAAAGTGCTTCAAACTATCTGATGTTTACACACAGAAACATCAGGTATAACTTCTGAAGCACCTTATCTTCCCAGAAAGTAAGATATTGAGGTCAAAGCTCTGTCATTCCAGTGGTGCTGTGTGGGCATAACAGGTACCTAGGGCTGGAGTTGTTAGCAGGAGCATCTCCCAATCATACTTCACTACCATGAGAGGAAGACAGGTAAGTAGCCACCGTCTTGTTGCTTCTAACCTCCAGGAAATTCAACAGTTTACTAACAGCACAGTTTCACAGCAACTAAATTCAGGTTTTGCACCAACGCTCAGACTAACTTGTTATGGCTTATTGCAGCATCAAAAGTCAAAATGTAAAATTATTTTTCTAAACTCCTCAGGATTTATGAATTTGTAAAAAAATAAATAAAAGTTACATATAGAAGACACCTTTAATTTTTTGTGCCTTTGATGGAAAATTGTCTTGTTTGTTCTTTTACTCTGTTCATCTACATAGACTACAAAACTGGCACTACTGTTTCCTCTGAACTTGGTGCTGCAGTGCAGCTTTCAGGCTACAGGAGCTTGGAAACCTAAGTGAATCTTGTGCCACATTAGTTTATGGAGAGACCCATTAGACAGTCATTTATTGAAAAGAGGAGGAGGAAGCTCTCTCAGTCCCTCTCTTTCTTGGAATAGCTTTCATATGCATACACAATCTGAAAGAAAACAAATTCTACATGAAAAAGTTTATGGAAGAAGGTCACAACATTTCCACCGAAAGGACATGATCTTGTTCCTGTTGAGATTGCTAGTTAAATTCCCATCAGCTTCAGTCAGAGTTAAAGTGGAATGTGAACAAAATCCAGGAAGGCTTCCTAGCCTGCCTAATAAATTTTACGCAGTTGTTGCTGTTTTTAGGACTTTAGTTTTTAGACAAATGATAGAGATATGGAAAGTGGAGGAGCTAGAAGAGAAACAGAGAGAACTGTTTTGTCTGGACCAAAGGAATGATATTACAACATGTTCTTTAAATAATAAATTGACATTGTGAGTTGAAATGGAATGAAAATGTTTTTCTTTCCCAATATCACTTTGAAACAAGCAACGTTTTGCATATTTTTTCCCATGAAATGGATAATTTTCATCAGAATTCAAATGTTCTTGTGCAAAAATGCTGCACAACCATCACACAGTTTAAGCAAACAAACTTTTTCACAGAATTAACAAGATCTGCTTATTTGTTTACCATTTGGAATTTCCAAGCATACTTCAGGTACATAGTCAAAAACCAGAAACAGCTGTTCCTGCTCTACTGAGTATAAAGAGTAAATTTAAAGGCAATGCTACAGTTCCCAAGCTGGTCCTAAGGGTTTTGTGGTAAGGATGAGGATAATCTCCTCAAGCATTGAGACCTACCTAGCAGCCTCTGGAAGGCAGTGAAGATGACAGAGAACAAGGATCAGGATTTTGATCCTTATGTCTGGCTAGGTTTGTTTATTAAAGAGCACAGATGCAGGACAAAGGTCAGTGAGAAGGACAATTTTACCCATGTGGGACAAACAGGACACAAGCAGAGCAATTCAGGTGCCCAGACCTGAGGGTACCAAGATGATGATAAACACAGCTATGACTCATGTCCGACAGCAGACCCTTCTAGAGCAGCAGCAGGAGGTCAAGCAGCCTGGCTAAAGGCGACCTTAGATGCCTCTGCGTAGGCATTTTAATTGCTCCTGAGGCATTTTGGCTTCCCCACTTCCTGCCTCCCGATGCTGCTCTGGTGATAGCTCAGCCCCTGGGAGCAGCACTGGAGCGTGAAGCCACAGGCTGCTTCTCTGGGGAATCATCCTCTCCTGTAGAAAAACAGCTTCCTGGTCACTGTGGGCCAGAGGGCCACTGAACTGCCAGCCATGTTCAAGTGCCGGTTGTGGCTGTCTGTTGCCAGAGAAGTAATTAGGACAAAACCAAGCAAACAGTAACTCTTTTTACTCGTGGTTTATTCTTTCATCTTTTGATTGTAGCTGCTAATTGAGGTGTTAGCATGGCTGTGGTCCCATCAAAACCAACATCAGATTTGCCACTGGCTCTACTATGAATCTTGTGGCCAAAGGAAGCCTAAGTGCTACATAGTGAAACCTCTTCTAAGAGGGCATAGTCCTAACAGGAGAGAAAACAAGACAAAAGCTCATTATTTTCAGGTTGAATATATATATAGACACTGTATTTTTAGGTATTTTTCCTAATCTGTTCTACCTGAAACTGAGTTTATCCAGCTGGATGTCCTCATTTCCCATGCCTCCCACTCACATATCAACTAGGCCCACTACAGAAGTCTGATAATGGCCTACAACATTTGGATGCTCCAATACAGTTACTGGAAGTACAGCAAGATCCACAGGGCTATCTAGGTTGACCATGAAATTGTGTTACATGCAGACTACAAAAGGATAAAGCCAGAGGGGAAAATGAGACTATACATTAGCTTCCACAGTCTTAGATTGTATATTGCAATCCAGACAAATTAGGCAATCACATGGGCAAATTTGATAGCATCTTGTTAAGAGCTTGTTTTTGATCCAGTTCCTAGAGTGCTTTAGGACTCAGACAAATAGAGGCTCTTCAGTTGTTAACCACTCAGTGGGTTGCGCACTGGGATGACTTCACTAGCTATTTCAATTTGTTCTAATGCAGCCCCAGGGAGAAAAAATGACAGCATAATTAACTTAAGGAAGTTAGTTATTTGGATGAAAACATGAAGTATCATGAATACACAATGAGACTATTTTAAACAGATAATAAAAATATTTCTGCCTTGAATCTCTTAATCAATGTACTTTTGCTATTATTTTTGAAGTGCTGTGCAGCATAAATAACCTGTGAGACTGCTGGTTTGTAAGCTGGTTTTGTTTTGGTAGTATGATCACTTCCTGTGTCTGTGACTACCTCCTTCTGATTGATGGTGGGATCTCTTGAGGAAGTTTGGGGTCAAACGCATGTGATGACTTCAAGTGGCTGATCAAGCAAGTTATCACTGAGGATGACATTCCAGCCTGAGGTAGGTCCTCATATACGGCACTCAGCTTCATGTGTAATGTTAAGAGACTTGCCATAGCTTATAAGCACAAAATGACCAAATCAGGAAGCTGTGTCACACCTTCATTTTGCATAATTTGCTCCTAGAGTTTCAGTGGTTTGTGACACCACTACAGATGAAGGCATTAGAATGCAAACTTCCTTTAATTATGCAAAAAAAAGCCCCAACACTGCACTGCTTCCAGAAGGATTTAACATCTAGCAATTGTGGGCAATTAAAAAGGTCAGGGGATTCATGCTAGCTGTGTTTATACTGAGATAAGCATTTGGACCTTACACACATTTCTCCTTTCCATTCATCTCCCCATCCTTCAGCTCCCTCCCTCTTAGCAATCACATGCTGCTTAGATGATCCTTAAAGCACTAAAAAACTTCATGGAGCTGTTACAACAGTGAAAATGGATCCAGGATGCATGATCTGACATCAAAACCAGTGACTATTGGCAGGAGTTTCTCTTTACTCGTCCCTCTTTTGACTAATTTTATTGTCTTATGATTCTTTAAGTCAGTCTTTCTGCTGACTGGCATGCATTTCCAAGTTGGCTGCTAGGGACATTTGGTTTAGGCAATGTGCTTTATCTGTTTTTTTGCTGCATCAGCTGGTGGAGAAAATCCCACCCATACCAAATATTTAGAAGATATCATTATCTTCCTATCCTTTTATTTGCATTGAGCATCCTTTGTTTGGGAGTCGGAAAAGTTGTATGATTCAGGAACAGGAAGAGCAGAGACAGACAGACTGGGACTGTGGAGGGAACTGAGGAAACTCTAAAGAAGAACAACGTGTTCTGTATTGTGTCCTGGTTTGGCTTCAGGGTGGTAAGTGCTGAATTATTCTCTGAGGCTTGGACAGGAACTGCATGTATGTCAGCCAAGAGAGTTTGGAATATCTGGGCAACACCTGTGGATTGATTTGCTTTCTTAATATGCTGGTTTCCAGCCATAAAGCTCTGCAAGAACTGCAGACCCTATTATAGTGATTACAGTCACAGAGGGACTTTTTTGGTGTCGTGGGACCAATGCTCTGCTTTCAATTAGAAGAACAGTTCTAATTCTATTAAATTATATTGGTATTTTGAAAGAAATATATATTTTTGGAGATGTTTAGAGTATGGTTTACATTTCCACTAAACTAACTTTGTGTTGGTCCACTGGTATAGAAGAATCTTCAGATGATCCTGAAGTGTGTTATACAGTACAGATCTATCATCCCCAGAGCAGTGTGAGAGGGGATCATCTGACTCTGAACACTTACTATTAAAATTGAGGGATTTTTCTTAACAAATTTTTAAAAGTGCATTGCAAGGAACTTTCTGAACTTCTAAGGAAAGTTTTAAAAATAGTAGTGAAAGCTACTTCACCAGTAACCAGGTAATTGCTTGAGAGTTACTTTCAAGGGGACAGAGCACACACTGTACAGGGTCAAACTGGTAACGACCTGAAGTTATTAGTTAATGAAGCAATCCATCAGGAACGGGCACTTGGTGTTTGGATGATGTTTATTATGGTAATAGCCATTGAAGTCAATGTGAGAAACTGTGACAATGGCATTGTGGAATTCCAGCATTATTTCCATATCAAATCACTGTCGGTGACAGGTGAAAGGGTGAGGCTCCTCCTTGCCAGGCAGGCACATAAAGTCACAATGGGCAATTGAGGTTATGTTGATGCTTTCTCTTTAATATGTGACCTGTGATCAAGATACTGAAAACCAGATTCTGCCTTCAGATACAAGTATGCAAATTTGTCGACTTAAAACTTTGTCATTGTTCCTGGGAATGCAGCGTCAATGTGCTCAGATTGTATCTTCAGTCACAGTTTAGGCAATCTTCACAGCAGCTTGCACAAGGATAAAGAGACTTTAGTTAGGAGTCTTCTCAGTCAGTTATGCATCAGATGTAGTGAGGGACATCTACATCTATAGCTAACCTGGCTATGGTAATGTAGCTCTCTTGCATCTCTTCTCATTTTTCCCATTAGTAGCACTAAATACTATTTTGGCAATTTTGGTAAGAGAGAAAAAGATGACTTGTTTTTTTTTTGTGCCTCCTAGTCATTTTCCTGGCTGGAGCAACCTCTGAGCAATGTGTTCAGAAAGCAAATATGTTGAGAAAGTTCATGACTGAAAGAGTGATGGTGTAATCACAGCTTGAAGAAATAAACACAAAGAGTTTCTATAGGCAGATTGAAATAATATATGTGAATGGAGGATCTATATAAATTATTAACACAAAGCATGGCTGGGACCCATAATTAAATATCACCTCTTGCTAATACAAGATGCCTCGTCTCACATAATTGCACCTGTGAGCTTTGAAGAGCAAAACTGTCTAATGAACCCCCTGATGGATCATGCAAGTTAAACTTCCTGCTTTGGGGGGTTGGAAAAGTGCTTGAGCACAATAAATCTACATTGGGTAAGACCCGTCTACAGTTCATCTTTTGAGAATAATTCAAAGGTTTTACCAGGAACACCAACCCACCAAGGCTGTCCATTTAGTTTGGACAACTCTTATCAGAACATTGGGCTCAGAAGAAGGTCATAGCTAGGATGATAACCCATCTTCCAAACCTCAGGTTTACAAACCTAACATGTAGCTAGGTACCGAGCAGACGCCCTTACAAACTAAGTGCCTCTTTCCATTAATTTCTTCCCTAGCCTGATACCTCCCTTGGAACGGGTCTTCAGGCTCTTACACATGCTCCAAGACCTGATCTGGGAGATGGCTTGTGAATTGTGTCCAAAGCCTTCTCTTCCTGCCTCCAAAATTAGTCATGGTATCCGTTTCACCCACCTGCTTTCTTCCTGAGAAATTACAAGGCCTTGGGTTCTGCAGATGAAACACCCTTTCCTACATCCCGAGGAGGTGCCCTAACTGCAAGTTTTCGTATATTTCAGAAGATTACATCTACCCACCTTCCTTCTGAAGCTAGACCATGGAAGAGCCAGGAGCACAGTATCTCAAGGCCCAAGGGACAGTCCATGTCCCTACCTAATGGTTATCTCCACCTGGCAAACAAGGTAGCACTGGACTACAGACCCAACTCCCTCAGTTCCTCATACATTGGATCCTTCACAGCTGAGGAAAAACACCAATGCTAGGAAGCCCTCAATACCTCCACTCCTGTGAAGCACTGAGAATAAACCCTGCACGCTAAGGATTTGCCTTCAGTCTCCTTTCTTTGCTTCTTTTTGTTGTGAGTTTTGGTCTGATCCCGTATTTGCTAAATCAATGGGAATCTTTCCATCAGCTTAGATGGACATTAGATCAAGCACCATCTGACTGGAAAAAGTGACATCACACTTCTAAAAACACAGATATTATGAATAGCTTGGCTTTATGTAATGCTTTTTAACAGAAAACATTGTGTGATTTTAACCTCTGTGTGCAAGATTTGCTTTTACCAACCACCAAAAGCAACCACATGTGGGGAGAAATGTGTCTGCAATTAAACAGTTCACAGCAAAGTTATATTATGATAGCACATGTCTCCAGTTCATGAAGCTCCAGGCAGCAGATGATATACTAACAACACAGCAAAGATATGTGGTGGCAAGCCAGGTGAAAAACAGGATCTACATTATTTTTTAAATCTGAATTATTTGCCCATGTTGCAATTTGACTAGAAAAGGTCATTAAGAATTCTTTGGGGTTTTTTTCCTTCTTGTCTCTCCTGCATAAACTTTAATTTCTCAGCAAGTTCAGTTTCAACTGTCCTGTTAATCTGACTAACATTTCTCATTTCATTCCCTTCTGCCTTTGCAAAGGTATAGTAAGTGAAAAGGATGATCAGTCTGTGTGCAAATCTATTGCATAGTAACACATTTTTCAATAGACTATATTTGAAAAATTATTTATATTTTGTAGTCAGAGGATGAAGAAATCTTCATAGATTTCAAATTTTGGAACACATTCTGAATCATTTGCAGATGGGCTCAAAATTCAAAAAGGAATATGCGTGCTCTAAAGAGACTATGTCTGTCCCTTGGGATATTCTAATACTGGAACTTAAAGACAAAATACCTGCTCTTTCCTTCCTTTTTCAGGCAGCTATGTTCCAGAAGAGTAACACTAAACTTTTGGATTATATACACCTGTCAAGACATAGAATCATAGAATGGCTTGGATTGGATGGGGCCTTTTAAGGGCATCTAGTCTAACCCCCCTGCAGTGAGCAGGGACATCTTCAGCTAGATCAGGTTGCTCAGAGCTCCTTCCAGCCTGACCTTTAATGTTTCCAGGCTACCACCTCTTTGGGCAACCTGTGCCAGTGTTTCACCACCCTGATTATAAAAAATTTCTTCCTCACATCCAATTTAAATCTATTCTCTTTTAGTTTAAAGCCATTACCCCTTGTCCTATCACTACAAGCCCTGCTACATGCTTGCTTGCTTGCTTTATTGCCTTAATTTTAACAATTAGTGTCTTTCCTAGAGATGCTATATTGTGATAAAGAACTGATGATTCAAATTTACCCTGATACAAGTATGGAGAAAAGGAAGAGTTGTTTCCAGAAAGTTAAAGCAGGACAGATAAAAGCATTGAGTAATTGTAACTGTCCAGGTTATCCATGTGTTTGGACAGCTGGGTCGAAATGCATGGGGTCTGTGTTATGAAGGGATTGCAGCCACAGGGTACATGTAAAGGGCACTGAGAGGCTAGAAAGAATTTCTAGGAGGGATTTTCACTTCCACAGTGAACACAGTGGGATTTAATTTCAGAGGAAATATTACAGAAGCTTACTCTCCCCTAAATACATGTAATGCAAGTGAAATGCTCAAGCACTGGATAAAAACAAAGGCATTGGCAGTTAAAGCATTGAGAGGTAGGAGGGGTTTTGTCAGCAATAGATTAGTTTGCTGCAGGCTTCTTGCCATATGCCTCCCAATGCTGCCTCTACTGGATTGAAATTTACTTCCATAGGACAATCAGTTAATGTTATTAATGATGTTATTATGATTATGACACGAAGGGTCAAACCCAAGAAGCTAGGATGTGAGTCAGCTGCAGAAAAGGGGCCTGAAAAATCCCTGTCCTTCAGCAGTAATGAAAAACAGAGGAATGGCTTTTTCCTTCAGATCTGAGCTGAAACCTTTCTGTAATATGAGGCAGGACACCAATTCCATTGCCCTCCCTCTTTTTCAGGATATGGACTTCTTAAATCTCCCTCGCTGGATCTCACACTCAGATTGATTTTTGTTTGGATAAACTGGCTTTCGGTAGTAAACACAAACTTCTCATCCAAGTTTTCAGCCTCAAGTGAACATGACTTGGTCTTTAATTCTATGGTGCATCTGCCAGATGAAGTCTGTGTCAAAATTTCCTTGACCTCAATGAAAGTAGGCTTCAGCTCTTCACAAATATTATTGAAATATTTGTAACACAAAAGCAGAGCTACATGCCACAGCAGCGACTTCAAGAGTTCACTCTTTTTCCCCCTTGCTGCTTCAGTTTCCCATCTGCTAACCACTAGCATTTCTAAGCCAGAATGCAGCCTAGGGGCTTGTGGTTGTCATATGAGTTGGTGATGCTGATTAGTTTTATATGAATCCAGATAAACTCTAGTTTCTTCTCCTCCCTCAAAGTGTTCAGTTTTTGCTCACTGATTTCCAGCTTCCTCTTCCCATGCACCTAGACTGAACAAAACACTCTACTCTCCTTTTTAACAGGTTGTCCACCCACACTGAGAATAAACCTTCCTTTTGCCCCCTTCCTTTTGGGCTGTGGCAGCGACCTAATGAATCATGCTGTTTGTTTCACAGACTTTTTTGTGGCTCTCAGACCAACCAATTCTTTCCTTGGTCTAGGCTGTACTCCTTGCTTTTTCTGAGGGATTTCCCAGTCTGTATCAAAACACTCTTAGCGAAATCTGCCTTTCCTTTCTTCACTACAGACCTGAGGTTACCCTTATATTTCCTAACAAGCCTGGTGTTAACCAAGTGCTTCTTGGCAGTTGACTTTGCGTTTATTCCTTTTCCAGGACTGCTAGGCTAGACCAAGCCAAGTGCCAGTCCTAGGTTCCCTTAAAAGGCCAGATCACTGGATTACACTGGGGAAAATGGAATGGATTAAACTAGGCTGAAATGACCATCATTAATGGTTTTTATTTTAAGGTGAGAAATGAGCATTCATAGAATGCCAAAAGAACATCATCTTCCTTAGTTTTCACATAAAGTTCATCCTATTATATGTTAATATTAATATTTCAAGGAACTTTGCATAATTTATGTGCAATTAGCATATAAGTGATTCCTACTATAACAGTGAAAAAATCACTATATTTCTTCAAAAAGTTATAACTTTTCTTGCTCTCTTTTCATTAAGGCAATTAAATATGAGTTGCCACAGGAACCTAAAGCTTTCCATCATCAACAGGAAATTTATTTGACTACGTTCTTTACTTTTAAGAACTACTCTGAGGAACAAAACAAAGCAAAAATGTCACCCACTGAAGTTTCTCTTTTACATTTATTCTGCTGGAAAATATTAAAAAAACCCCCGATTGTTTCTTCTAAGGGATCTTTTAGGATGTGACAAATATTATGTACAGGAAAATTATGTGCCTACTTTTGTGTATGTAGTGGTGGAGGAAGGTTCATGATGGCAACTTCCAGCAAAGCCAAACAGCTGACAGTGAGAGGCACAAAGTTGCTCTTCACTGTGTGGTCTCCAACCTGGCTGCCAGCCCATTACTAGAGGATCCACATTTGGAGTGGCTTCACCTTCAAAGGTGAAGTTCTACCCTTTGCATGACATTAACTTCTCATCCTACCTTGCTTTGCTCTGCCACTGTTATGCTCTGAAAGTTTTGGGCAGCAGTGTTGCTGTCTATGCCAAAGCTTGTTATCTTTTTACTTGTAGTCGGGACTGGGCTTTTCAAGTCCAATGTTGCAAATTTACTGGCAACTGCAGCAATCTCTAAACCATTTCCTTTCCTATGGGTGTTCAGGACACATTCCACATTTTTTTTGTCCCTTCCCTTTAAGTCAATATTTAAAAAAATAAATGCTTGGTGAAATTGGACTTCTGGGATTAGGCACAGAGCACAGGTCACCAACTGTGAATTCTGCAAATGAAAGCAGCAGTTGGCATTGCCATGGATACCTGTTGTGCCTTTTCTGCTGATGCTTACACTGCTTTAGGTCAGTCAAGCTGTCTGACCACACCTAGAATTGAGCTAAAAGACATGCGAATGTTATCCTGGGCCACAGAGGCAACATTTTAATCTCTTTAAGAATATAGATATAAACTTGCATTCTTTAATTAATTATCTTTTTTTCTCTCCTCTTTTCCTTCATATTTGACAACACTGATTTCTGGTCTGCTTGGAAGCACTAAGTACATACAGCAACACTAGTAGGAATGTGGTGGGTTTGAATGATGTTGTCCCAGAAGGTCCATGAGGTCTCTCAGCTGAGTGGAGAGAATCACTGAGGTGCACTGAGAGTTATGATTTACCCTTAAAAAGGGAACTGTAGGTTGAATAACAACAATGATTTCCTATGGCCTGTTAGACTGTTGATAGAAGCCAGCAGCAAAATGAGCAGAGAACTGTAAAGTTGGGATGTTTAAAATCAGCCTAGGACAACACATCGCATGAAATGCTGTGTAGGAAACAATCTTGCATTGTTACTGGAAGGGACTAAATGACCAAACCATCTCCAGCTTCTGTGATTCTATGTCTTGACCAGTTTTAGCCTCTACAGTTAAAATAATTGTTTTGTCAGGTAATCACTAGAAACTCCCTTTTGCTGGAGAGATTATTCTTGGCTAACAGCTCCAGGCAGGATCCACTCCTGGTGTGACAGAATTATTCTAAAGATTAATAGAGTGAGTGTGTTTACTTGTGCCATATACAGTTGTTTGTGTAATAATCTATGCTTAATAAAGCAAGTTGCTCTGCTAAGTATATAGGAAGACCTTTACCTTAAAAAATCAGCAAGAAAGGAAAAAAATCAATAGAATTTGGGCAGAGAAATCTCACAGACTCATGTTATTCCTAGCTTAGAGCGCTGCACAAAGGTATTCTACATAAGACACAGTGCAGCTCACTGTGGGTAGCAAAATCCAAGTTCTTTAACTCCAACATTATCACTTTTTCTGCTGAAGTCAAGGATTTTTGTGACATCCTAGTTGATGTCACAGAGAATTACTCCCTGCTGGCTGAAAGATGGTAACAAGTTAAAAAAACAAAACAAAAAAAGTAAACCTGATTTTCAGCTTGTTCAAATGTGTTCACTGATGTTTACAAGTTTCTAACTTTTGAGGTTTAAATGAAACATTTAATTTCAATTCAATTATGTGTTGATCATAATGAAAGTAATATGGAGGATTATCAGCTCTCATGTCTCATTTGCCCCCCTGCTATCTCATGAAGAGGAAAGACAGGAAAGCAGGAAAATTATATCAGGGACACAAAAAATGACCTCCTCTTAAGACAAAAATGTTCAAATTGAATCAATTTTCTTCTAATTTGAATGAAAAATGGAATTTGTCCAGTGATAGGTTCTGTGCAGGAAGGAAAAAGTCATACTTTTCCATCAACGTATTTTCAAATAAAACCTTTACGGAAGAGTTATTATATTTGCTTAAGTGTGGAAATGATAATCAGAAGTACTATTTTATTAGTAGAAGTAACAGAAAGATTTGACTATAGAATAATGTTTCTGTATATTTCAAGATATGAGCGCTTCTCTGAGTTGGATTTTAGATAATAAGAAGAACGAAAACTATTGGCTTATTTTTTTTAAATGCAATTGTTTATAACAATAGATTTAGCCAGTGATCATGCACCATCTGATATTTGTTATCTGATGTAGAGGATGTAGAGGGTGTCACTGTCATTTTCTTCTGACTGAGGTAAAGTTGAGCAGTTTGCAATATACTGTTCTTGAAGGCTAACCTCCCACTGCTTCCTGGAAGCTTTCTTCTGATATATGAGATATATCATTTATTCTACAGCATTTATTCTACATTGTGTTAGTTGTTTTTCTTGAATATTGGGAAAGGTAAGCCTTCTTCGGTAGTTTCTGTAATATTATGCTATCATAAAAAAACATTAGTTGAGATTGAATTCTACAGAGTCATACTCAGGTTTTCCCATCCTTTGGTGGGAACAGTAATCCAGTTACACCAAAGTCTGCATTGCCTAAAGCCCATAAAAAGTGTCTGGTAGTTGAAGCCAGCCTTGACAGAGTGAGATCATCAGAGAGAGGAGAGGAGAGGAGAGGAGAGGAGAGGAGAGGAGAGGGGGGTAGGG
>NW_010314080.1:158673-166390 GCF_000700745.2 Antrostomus carolinensis
GAGGAGAGGAGAGGAGAGGAGAGGAGAGGAGAGGAGAGGAGAGGAGAGGAGAGAGGGTTATGGCAGAGATGATGTTCACTATATCTTTGTCTGCAAAGGGATTTGCTACAACAGCTAATATAAATTAGGAAAAAGAATTGATGATACAAATATGTAAAAGCAAATTATTATGTCTGATTAACTGCAAGAAAACAAAATTTATAACAAGGGACAGAAGCAAACCTTAACTCTAATTCTGACTGCTTTTAAGAGCTGAAGTAGAAGTCATTTATGGGAAAAAAAAAAGTTACAAATTCAGTCTTCTGTCAAACATTTGCCCCAACATTCTTTCATTCATTGGAGGCTCAGGGTTGGGATGAGTGACATATCACAGAGACTCTTGGGTTTTACTGGGGGAGATCCTTCAGTGTAGCAAAGCAGACAATTCTGGACAATCACCCCTATCTAGGTGCAGTTACAAGGCCGCGACAGCAATTGAAGTGGAAAGCACTATTGACTACTTGAAAGAACTGACCACCTAAGGCCAAGAGCTCAGCCAGCCAGTAGCAATGTGGAAATATCCCTTGCTAAAGTCCTTAAAGTTATTTTAGGATTTCCTTTTTTAGAGTTAGCACAATATTTTTGCTTTTTCTATAGTTATTTACACTGGATGTTTCTAAAAAAGATGTGAGTCTAATACCTCAGTCCATCAGAAAAATATAGGTTTACCACTCTTTAAAATCTAAGCTGAGCCATTTTTACTGACTTTTTATTAGGAAAAAAGATTAGAAACTAAGTCTTGGATCCATAATGTCAATGTCAAACCTCCTGCTCATTTGGATGGAGCTGGAAGGTCACGTAGGCATCCTGAATATTTCTTATTTGTTTACGTCCTACATCAGCTAAACCATCGGTTGTATGTTGGTGGCTTTTAAATGAATTCAAATAATTCAAGTCTCATTCTGTTAAGTGGGTTGGTCCTTCCTTCTTCCTGTGCTGAGTTTACCCTTGTCATTATGGGCATACAATAAGAAGACTTCTCTGTCACAGATGTTTACAATAGAGTCTGTAAATAATGGATTTCTCCATTGTTTACTTGGAGTTAAAGAAGAGGTTTTTTTATGCAGACCTACAAGGTTTGCAGAGTTGGCGTCAACCTCCCCACACATAGATTCTCCTAGTTTCCAGGAAGAAGCCTGGGACATCCTCCTCTCTTGTAAAATGTTTCTGTCAGAAGTATTTTAAAAATGCTTGACAAAGAGCGACGTGCAAAATTAAGCATTTCAAAGGAGGAGGAAACTAGAAAAGGGGGGCAGAAAATGGAACCCTGTTAGAAAATACTTCAATTTCTCTAGTGATACCAGCTGATAAAGTGTTTGAGGTCCAGTGTATAAATGGCGACTCCCACATTTGTATTAAGTTAAAAAGATGTACATTTTAAAGTTCTGCTGTGGTAAATATGTACCAAAGCATCAAAGCAATAATTTACATCAGAAGAAGTTTACAGTCTAAAAGATGTGCATTTATTCCTCTGAATTTCTTGCTTTTCTAGTTCTGTGAGAGAAGCTGATGTTGGGAAGCAGCTAGTCTGGAGATGGGGGCTCATGATTGTTTCTTGGGTTTGTCTGTGTTTACAGTGGCTTTTATTACTGTGCCCAACTATTTGCAATATTTTTTTACTTAATTGAAATGACAGTTCGAGATATGCTGGTCAGCAGGGAGAAAATCTGTTACTACTCCCACACCTGTTTTATCATAGCATTCATATCCAGAGCTATTTTTCTACTTCTGAGAACTAAAGGGATATAGACATGATGATGCCGTGCACTGTTAACCTCTAATTTTGAAGGTCCTGGCTGTGAGAGTGGAATTCACAGCCTTGTCTGAGCCATTTATTTTCCCAGTGCTGTAAACAGGGAATTTAGAGGCAGGGAGACTGGACACACAACACCAGACCCCATAAGACAGCCAAGAGGCAGGGGCTGAAGAGTGGGGTTCATCTGAAACCCTGTCACCTTCAGGGACTGAGATGCTTTGCTGCAGCTTATCCTGAATAGGATGCCACAGTGAAATGGGAAACTGTGTTTTGAAGGCACTTGCAAAACTTAGGCATCCGAGTCATCCATTCAAACACAGTCATCTCGTTCTTTTCTTACAGGCCATACCTGCTGCTGCTCCTGGATGAGGAGATGTCATCACTCCTATTTTTGTGGAATGCTTGTGGTTAAAGCAAGGCAAAGACCTGTGTCTGTTTAGGTCTCTTGAGGTTGAGAGGAACAGACTATCAGCTTCCATATTCTCAGAGGATGGTCCATGGCAGGAAAAATAATAAGCTGAGGTGTCTCCTCATCAAGATTAGCCACAGCCAGGCCACGAGGAAGCTCACAAGGCTAGAGAGTGATAGTAAACTGCATCACAACATTTCTATTTTCTCCTCTGGCTACTAGGCCACGGGATTTTTAACCCATAAAAAGCACGATTCGGTACCTTCACTCCAACCAACTGCCATGTCTCAAGGAGAGGAAAGCAGCTTCTAGGGTGATAAAGGTCTACGCTGTTAAATGCTGTAGAGTTAGAAGATCACATTTTAAGCCCAGACAGAAACTAACTACAAAAGCCTGCAGGCCAGTGTGGAATGCTGGCCTAATATGTTTTTGTTTTTTTCCTGAAGAAAAGGTCTGAAGCCAGGCGCATACTGCACTAATTAGAGTGCCTGAATGGTCCCAACATGTATCTTGCCACAGGACCTCCCAAAGATTTCCTTAAAATACTGGCATTGCCAACTGTGGGAAAAGGAGAAGCAGCAAAATTGTTGCTAGGAAGGTCCAGGGGAGCAGGACTAGTCCCTCAGTGGCAGAGCAGGACTTACAGCAATTTGGAACAGCTGGCACAAGGGCAGCTTCATAGGTATTTGGCAGCGTGCTGCAGCAGGGAGCTGTAAAGGTCTGTCACAGCACTTAACTGAGGGGTCCTGCAAAGGACTGATCACCATCCCACACTCAGAAACAGTCCCCAGAAGCTACAGGCAAAGGAATAACAAGGGTCTGAAAGGAAGCTAGAACTGTTGCACTAAGGAGCTGGGTAAGAGACTGGATTTAGCTGAATGAGGACATCATCTGATTGCTACAACCAGCCATAGCTTTTGGACAGAAGACAGAAAAATGTCTTTTGTCAGAAAGATGATGTTGCAAAAATATGTTAAATTCCGCTACATTTCAAAAAAAAGCAGATTTAAATATGCTGTCTCTATTTTCCCAGTTATGTTTGATGCACTCAAAATATTTTGAATTCCTCATTTAGATGTATTTTTGTGTTTTATTATGAAGATGCATTACTAAATTAAATTTAACATATTAATGTTGCATAAATTTTATCTGACATTCTACTGCAATGTTTCAGCATTACTGAAGGCAAATACTGTTGCCTTAGCAAATGCTGCAGAATTATTAAAAAAAACCAACCCTTTTTCCTTGATGTGACACTAAGAATTTCAGTGACACGGAAAGTTTGTGTGTGTTGAATTTTCATTCCAGTTCAAAATGGAAACAGATGTCAAATCACTGTGAATTCTTATGGAATAGAAACACCATTCCTGAGTGGCTTTCTGGACTGTAATCTTAGATGACCCTTAAACTGAGAATATTTTGAAGGTCAGTACAAGTGGATCCATGGCAGAGCATAGCAACTAATGATGCTTTTGATTTCAAAATCAGCAACGTATCAGCTAGCCGACCAACAACCAGTACACAGTTGCTTCCTGAAAGAGGAGAGGGGATTAGAGAAAAGGGACATGAAATCACCGTCTTGAAGCATCCTGAGTCAGCAAGTTAGGTGAGAAAGTTTGTTCTGCTCTCAAGAACTGCATCTGCCTCCAGAAATGCTGACTGGGCTCATGCTGAGGCTTGCTCACCCCTGACCAGACACCCAGGCAGCTGGGGGACTGCAGCTAGGTCCCAGCAGCCGGGCAGTGTGTGCATTTTGTAGTCACACTGGACCTATAGTGTCTCTGCTGACTCAGAGCACTTTTAGGTAAGAGTTATGAGAAACTGGTGGCAGGAAAGCAGTGCGTATAGCTTGCAACAGTGTCTCCCAGACCGAACTGCTGCTGCTTACTCAGTCACCTGTCTGCTGGTGCTGCCAACAAATCCCACTGGTGTCTAGCAGGTGCCACTGCTGGCACTGGGATGGCCAGTGATGACAGCTCTGTTAGCCAGTCCCTGCCAGTCTGGTGACCTGTCTGACCTGCAGAGAAAAGTTTGGAAGTTGTGTCTGATGTAACAGCTAGCATAAAAAGAATTGGGTGGTTAAAACAGCAAGGTAGTGTTTTCTTAGGATCTAACCAGGAGAATTTGAATGTGACAGGAGTTGCAGCTGGATTAATTGTGTCTGTAATATATTTCCTGCCGAGTACCTGGTGAAGAATTATCCTGGGGCATTGCTACCATCAGTGGCAAACACCCGGTGAGGGCAGAGAGCTGGGTGCTCTCTGCTCCCTTGTGAAAGTTCACTGGTGTGAGCAAAGGTTACTTTCCAGCTCAGAAATGATCTGTATGCCATCATACATACACTTTGTCTCCTTAATCCTAAACCAAACACTGCTTTGTTCGTTATTTTCTATCGAGAAGGGTGGCTCATTTATGTACACATTAATTTTCTTTTACTCTCTATTTTCCTAAACATTTAAAGCTTCTGATTTTGAAGGAGCAAGAAAAGAGTTTTTTATCTCAGAGATAGTGCCTTTTTGCTTCATGGGCAAACTAAAATAGCTCCTGAACAGAAGCACAGGACAGCACAGTTGCCTCATGTCTGTCAAAATACCCTATCCATTTCTCCTTCCCCTCCAGCTCGTGTCTGTGGTGCAGGTTAATTCAAGTCATCTTAATTTTGCCACTTACAAGCTGCAGTTACATGATGGCTCACAGAGCCTCCTATCTGAAACCAGAGTACAGAGCAAAAGGCAAAGCTTTTATTAGTTTCAGGGTGCATTTTTTAACTTTTTTTTTTCTCTTTTCTTAGATTTTGGGCTATAAGTGACTCATTTCTCCTTGTTTTCTTAGTGATAAACCGCAAGATGCTAAGAACTTCTGGCCTGGATGCTCATCCTGACCTTAATTACAAATTGTGGAACCCTTTCTTCCTGTGACACAGAAGCAATCTCTTTCTCAAGAAGTACTGACTGCTGTGGTAGCAGAAGTTTTTTAGGAAAGCCCAAACAGTGGTGTTCCTCCCTTCATTCAATGAAGCTGCTCTGAGTCACTGAGGAGGCTTTTTTCTTTCTACAGTATATGTTCAAGGGAAGAATCCTTTACAACCTAACACCCACAGCATTTCTCATCTTCTGTGCATGGTGTGGAATGGGGATCTTACAATCAGTAAACGAAATAATAAAAAAACAACCTGCTTTGAGGCCAGGAGACTACAGTTACAGAAAAGACCACACTGTATCCCTGAGGCTCAGGAGAAGGGGACAAAACTGCAGTGAAAGCTCACAGGTGTGAGCAAAGGTTTCTTTCCAGCTCAGATATTCTCAGAAGTGATCTGTTTGCCAGCATACATACACTACATATATACACACATACTCACTACATCTTGAAATTAACAGAAAACTCCAGTGTTTGTCTGGGTCAAAGGGATGTGAAGGAAACCAACTGTGGTGGGAGGATGAAGGATGAAAGATCACTGAAGAAGTGCTTCAGATGATGGTCTGTGGCCCTGTTTTCATCTGTGAGTTGCAGCAGCAGCCCATGCAAACACCTTACTGCTGGCCTGTGTTGCTCTGAGAGTTGCCATGCTAGAGTGATACTCAGAATATCTCAAGGACAGACTTGCTCAGTGGCTCCCCAAGGGGTTTTTCCAAAGAAGGCATAGGATGATTATATCCCTCAAGGTCTATGACAGCCCTACCAGGGAGGAACTGAGAGGCACAGAGGTGATAGTAATATCAGGTGTGTGCCACTGCAAGCAACCTTCTGGACTCCCTGCTCTATGCTTTTACCATTATATAAGACTCCTTCTCTCTAAGGCCTGTGGTCCTAGCTCATTTCTCTGTACAATACTTAAATTCTAGTTTTCAGATGCAAAAAAACCTGATGCTGTGTCACAAAGAACTCCGAAGCAGGTCCAGAAGGTCATATTGAAACAAGAAGTGGACCCCTCTCTGAATATGTAAAGGTACCCTGGCATTTCAGGCACTCCCTTTTACCTAATCCAATGACTTTGACACCCAAATGAGATGACACCAGTTTGGGTGACAACATCTCCTCCACATCGAGTTTGTCTGGTACGTGCATGGCTGGCTTCGGTGGGCACGTAGGGTGCTGTGGACACATTGCCAAGAGCCTTGGAGAAAGTCTCTAAGTTGCTGCTATCCCCAGTTATGCTCCCTGGTTACACTCGCAGGCTGGAGAGGCTCAGAAAAACCACCAATTGCAATGGACTACCAGGCTTCAAACCCAGCCAAGGAGGTGAGCCAGGGCACAAGGAAATATCACTGGACCCCGGCCAGTGTTTGGGGATTTTCACTTGACTCGTAGGAATGCAAAATAACACTTGCAAAAACCAGTCAGGGTGCCAGGTCAGGCCTTTTCTATCCCTTTTATATTTATAACTGTAATATGAACTGTCATGGGATTCATTTATATACGACTTTTAGAAGGCAGTTTACAGTTTAGCTCTGCCATAGAAGTCCATGTTTTTGTAAGATCTTATTCTGAATATCTATCTCCTCTCCCACAATGTAAGGCAAGCAGCACTATAAACCAGGCAATTTCTGTGCAGAGCAGCATGCTTTGAGCCAATACAGTAAAGCAATTGAGTCTGTTTTATCTGTTGTTACCTTAATAGGAATCATTTTGTTTCTCCTTTTTGGGGGCAGGCAGGAAGGGAGAGCAAGGAAGGGAGAAAAGGAATTGGCTCTGTAATTCACCTCCTCTGGCAAAGCTAGATGTGCCTGGTTATTCCTTAGAAAATAATGATAATAAAAAAATCTATAGGAATGAGATAAAGACTTCATCAATTTGGCTGGCTAATGTGTCCTGTTGCAGCTTTCAGTAAATACAAATGGAAAAATAAGTTCAGCTGCAGGCTGGACAGTAAGACAGTCTGATTTATGTAGGCTGTTTGAAATATATATTTGAAGACAATCTGGGGAACAGGCTGAAGTTGGCAGCGCCTCTGCGAGGGATTAGTACCCAACCTTGCCCTCACTGTAGAACAGCAACACTACAGGGAGGAACCAAGGGTCAGATATTCCACTTTGGATGTTCTAATTATCCTGGTTATAGAGGTATATAAATACAGGAGAGTATGCAAAGGAAGCAGCTCTGCAGACAGAAATTAATATATAAGTAGAAGGAGGGGAAATATCAGTGAGCTATGAGGCAGCCAGTGGAAGCCAAAGGGACTTCATCAGTCCTCCAGCCGTACACCTACCAGTGCTCCTTGTTCATGGAGGACCCACCGGCACAGGTGTTAGTTGACTCCACATGTCCCATCAAATACATATTTTCAGCACTGACAGCTGGCAGCCAGGAATCCTTGGGGCTTCTAAATAACCACTTATAGCTCCACTTACTCTCTAATGACCTTCCATGCCTGGGCATCTCTTCTGTTACTCACCCACAACTTCATTTCAGTGCTTTTTTCCCTGCTCTGACTTCTTCTGGAGAGGTTTCTCAGTTAACGCTCAACAGTGTGTCAGCTGCAAGGCTATATTATATTATATTATATTATATTATAT
>NW_010314081.1:0-9773 GCF_000700745.2 Antrostomus carolinensis
ATGCTATTTTTATATTATATAATATTATATATTAATTATATATTATATGCTGTATGTTACATGCTATATGTTTATATTTTATTTATATTCATTTAACTAATTCCTTTCTGAGATGGTAAAAACTACTTTCTGCAGCGTTGAAATAGCGCCTTTATCATGGATTTATACACTGGAATAATGTGTTTTCCTGGCTTATTTTCACAACCTTTCCTGATAATTCTTAACATACTTGCCTTTTTTTGATTGTCATTGAATTAACTCTTTACAGAACCATCCACAGTCATGATAAGCCCTCTTTCCTGAACCCGTTAACAACTTATAACTGTACATGCATAACTCCGATATTTTTTTTTTTTTTATGTGCATTACTTTGCATTTATTAGCACCGGGTTTCATATGCTGTTTTGTCACCCACTCACTTAGTTTTGTACAATTATTCTGCAATTTATTGCAGATAAATACAAATATCATTCTATATTTGAGGAATTGAATGAAAATATATTCTAGTGAAAATTTATATCCAGAAAGAGTAGAGATGAGAGTATGCTTTTTGGGTGAAATGCATGGACATATTCAGAACATCTATATAGTTCCTGGCTGTCCAGTTACTCTCTCTTACAGTCAACCAGACTTTAATGGCCCCACTGAAAGTCTGAAAAACTCCTGCTGACTTTACAGGGCCCGAGATTTCACTCACACACTTTTGATCCACGGAGAAGAAAGTGGTTGGAGTAGAGTGGCTGGAAGAGAAATTCATATAAGTATGAAATCAGCTTTGTACAGTTACCTCCAACGAAGATGACTCTCAAAGAAATAGGAACAGCCTTCTCTTCTTAATACCTAATAGTCTAAAAGTATTTCTTAATCCTCAAAGAAAGACCCATAGAAATGCAATCATAGGTTTTTCTTTCTCTATCATTCTTTTCTTTTCTTTTTTTTTTTTTTTTGACTGTCTGATACTTTTGTTACACTTTAGTCAGCTCTAATTAGCCTGTTTTTGCAATTTGGTGAAAGAGGCAATATTTTCAACTCCCCTCTGAATATTTTGTGAGACAAAACACAGAAGTAACATCTACATGTAGAGGGTTCAGCTACTGGCCTTGCTCCAAGCATTGTTTGAAACTAGCTGTTAAGAAATCTAAGCGAATTAGACAAGTTGGTCCTTACACACCCATATGGAACTAGAAAATCTAATGACAACAGAGGAAACTGTCAGCTGGTTCTTGAAGTCTCACACAAGAAAGCAAAGCATTACCAGAAAGCTAGTTTATTGAACCTAATTGACATGAACAGCAACAAACCAAAATTAGTAAAAGCATGTGCCTAGGGCAATCTACTTCTGTTTATTTATTTTAGGTTTCCTAAAGCTGCTTATTCTTCAGGTTTCTTTGTTAGATATTGTGATATGGCAGTCTTGCTATGGTAAAATGTTATATTCTGAGGGGACAATTAATGACAAACAAACACAAAATACTTTTCTAAATAAATTAAATAAAACACATATTTATTGCCTAATAAATATAATATTTTTAAAATTCTATTGCCAATCGTCTCATGGCCTTTTATTTCCTCTAGTATCAGGTAAAAAAAAAAAAAAAAAAAAAAAAAGGATGTCAGCTTGTTTTGTAGATGAAACTGAGGAGATATGAAAATTCCCAGTTCCTTTTGATTATCTAGGTGTCACTGCCAGACCTGAATAGTATGATCCCCACTTTATTTCCAAATATAAATGGATCAGGGGATGAATTCATCCTCTGTTGAGGTTGAAGCTGGAATTAGTTTGTTAGTGATTCATGATCTGTCTCCGTTCAGATGGTCTGATGAGCTAACACATCCTTCTTCATAATTCTGTTTGTGTTTATTTTTTTATTTTCCTCTGAAATACTCTTGTCTCCTTCCTTATTTATTCAATAAACAGTTTCTGAAGGAAAGCTTAAGCAGGGAAGAGTCCAGGCACCACACACAGCACCCAGGTGCCACTAGCACACATAGTCTCTGGATGGGACCCTGAAGCCTCCCAGTGTCTAAGTTTTAATGAGTAGACCCCCAGGGTGTTCAGCTCCTAAGTATTCCCAAGCTGAGACTTACCCTCTCCCTATCTCAGTCCTTGACTCAAAAAGACATGACCTAAACAAGCTCTAACCAACTCCACAGAAGAGACAGCTAGAGGGGGTTCAACCAGTAACTTGAGCCCAGGGATCAGTGCACTCAGGTGGGAATGAGGCATGCACTATTTCCCATCTCTTCTCTGTCTGAGAAGGTTTAAACCACAGTCTCCCATAATTTTGGTGAACATATTAGCTAGTAGATTATTAGGCAGGTATTATTTCTGCCAGAATTATTTTGGTGTCATGCTTAGGCTTTCTTTAAGGAAAAATATCTTCTACACTGTACAGCAGTGCTTCATATTGGGAACATGACTTCTTCTTGAGAAAGGTGGAGATGTCGGAATTGCAAAGCCTCATGCAACTGGGATTTTCTTCCTTTTCCCTCTGTGAATCCGTATCTGCTCTCTCTCTGAGACCTCCCAGTTAATTAACACTACCTCAAGTATTTTCCTTGCAGGCTCTGCTTACCTTTTCTACATATGTTATAATTTCAATGTTTTTCCTACAGCCCAAAAACAGGTAAGATGCACGGGCTAAAATTTGGTCTTAATGGTATCATGTGGACTCCCTTTGTTTCTGTGGCTTTATTTTTATTGTACATGGATACAAACTCTAACTGATAAGAGAATTTGGTGTATATAATGATGTATTCACAACATAAAGCAATGATTATATTACAACACAGTACAGCACATTGGTTTTTAGGCAATAAAAAAACATTATCAGCTCCAAAGGAGCAATTACACTGCACACTGTGAATGCATATTAAGAATAATACACAGAACTCCTCTCAGTCTAAATTAGTGTGTTGACATGATGACAGTTCTGAAGATGGAAGAGAGCAGAAAACCTAGGCATCCTGTGCATTCAATTCTCATCAGGGTAACTAAACTGACATAAAAACTTCAGTGAAGACATTGGAGGCAGATCTTCCTTGGATGTAAAATATTGTTGATTTCAGTAAATCTAGGTTAGCTTAAAGCAGCTGTTCTTTACTCTTTAACAAAATAAACTGGTACAGAAAGGGAAGGAGGGTTCTGCTTTATTTACTTAATCAAGGAGAGCTTGCCAACCTAGCTTCTGCTTTGTACCAGCGCAACACATCTGCCTTGTATTAACGACTCACCAGCACTCATTTTGCAAATGCACAGGACCTTGCTGCCAGGTCTGACTCTGCCTTCTGTGTGTGTCCTCTGAGGGCAACAAGGGTGGTGTGAGTGTAAAGGAGATGAGTGTTTGAGGCCAAATCATTGTCTTACTGGTACAGAGGGACCCTGATCTGTTTCACTGCTTGGGTGAAAGTATTGCACACAAGCAGTCCCGTTGTAATTATTTTGCTTTCCCTCTTAGGTGTTGTCTTGAAAGTACGAAAGACTGTAAGGAAGATAACAGAGGAAGATTTAACATTGCACAAACCTGAAGAGAACTTTTGTAAAGCCTCTTATTCTACTTACATTTTTTTATTCAAAAATCATTATTTCTCTTGCAACCTGCAAGTCTATTACTGGTTTTGTAGAGCTAGTTTTAGAATCTGACATATTTATTACATTTATTAAAGTACAAAAAACATGGAAGCTACTAACTGTGATATGTGAAATCATGTTCTTTCACTGCTGCACTCCAAATCTCATTGGAAACAAGGAATTTCCTTTATTTAGGCATATTCCATAACAATAGGTGGGAAATATAGATTTTTTTTTTCAGTTGTATGAACAAGAAAGACTTGTTAGTGATTTACCTCTGATGTTTATGGATTTCTCTTTAGCACATACAGTATATAGCAAATTGGTTCTAGGCAATAAACAATAATTGCATTTTAGGACTCAGGTGTCAGTGCCATATTATGTTCAAAACCCTGGTGTATTTCTCATTTCTACTTTTCTTCTGCAGACAGAAAAATATAAGCCAAATAATGTTTCTTGACTCCCAGCCCATCATTTTTTGTTCTTTTCTTCTTTTCACACCACATTTTTAGATTAATGATACTTACAATAATATATTTTTTTAAAAATGTTGCAAATGAATGTTCATAATTATGGTACCTGTTACCCCTCAAGGACCCAGTAGAAAAACAGAAACGTTTAATCTAGAGCAACTTTACAAGTCACCAGGGTTAAAAGTTAATTGGAAAATAATTCCATATTCTGTGTAAATTATTTGTGTTAAATCATGTGTTACTGTATGAACAATATATATTTAAACAGGCTGCTGTAAGCACGAGATAATTAACAATAAACAGAAAGCATTATTCTGCCATAGAATGCTTTGGCCAAGTCAAATCTATTTTTCTCACTTATAACACAAAAAGAACATTATACATTTGTACTTTATACATAAGTCACAACAGTTCTGTTCATATTTAAAATTTTTGAATTTTACAAATTCAAGCCATTTGTAAAATTTCCATGTTCTGCACAACAAAAACCAGACATTACTAATGGTTTAAAGGCCTGGGTTTTTAAACCCTCAAAAGATTAAAACTGGTTTTACTACAAAATAAATGGAAGTCTAAACTGGGAATAATTTCAGAGCATATTCTAGTCTCTAATCTTGAGATTCTAAGAATCCAGTCCATCTGTACATAAAATAGATGTTATCAATGACTCTTAGATTTTGGGCATCACTCTTTTCTGATCAGGTTACTGACACATGCATAATGCTCTATGCATAGTCTTTGTCAAATATAATCCAAAGAAGATTTTCTACCTAAATGCAGACACCTGAAAATGACTATGTGAAACTTTAATGGATTTTTAAAAAAATTAATGTCTGGCAGTAGCAAACACAGAGCAGGTTTTGCTTTGTTAGTGTAGGTGTTGTTAATGCAGTTTCTGTACCATTTAAATGCAAATTCTCATGCAAATAATCATTTGAAGGAGGAAAAAAGGGAGTATGTTCAACTGAAGACAAAGCTAGAAGGATAATACAAAGCATAAGCAGAGTGTCAGTGGAGGGCTTTACAATAAAAAACCCTTTTGGAATGCCAGTGAAAACACATTAACAACTGCATTGAAAATTTCTCAGTAGAATATTACAGTAGAGTAGTATGTATACATGATTTCCAGAAAGTGAAATTAAACAAATTAATTTAAAATATATGTATGTTGGATTTATGTTTACAGACATGTAGTAATGTGTATGTGTTCATGTCAGAGCCATAGACAGAGCTTCAAGTATTGGCTACAGGAAAATATTTGTTATTTGAATCCAAAACTGGAGAAGAATAATCATTAAACAGACTACTGTCTAACGAAATAATGCTTTGGGGTGGCATTTGTGTAGAAAACAGGAAATTAACTGGGACTCAATAAACATAATTAAACTAGAGAACAGCAAATTTGGACCTCTTTGAGGAAGCATGATCTTGGAAAAAGTTACAGTTTACACATTTCTCAAGACCACTTAAGTACCTTAAAACCACAAACCCCTAGACTGTGCTAGAACATAGAAATAACCTTCCTGCCTACTAGTAACTTTTTAATATTTCCAGCATCTCTCACTCTGAGTCATTTAGCCTACCTGACATGCAATACATTACCATGGATAGAGAGAGCACTGTAGTTTTAATGCCCTGCAAGCTTCCTGGCTTACCACTGACTCATTTGATAACAGCATCACGATGATAAAGCCTGGAAATTATGTTCAGCCTGTACACTGAAAGGCAGTAATTAGTTTAGAGCCAAATACTCTCCAGTGCAGGACAGGCACTTTCTTTCTTGGCAATTAATTTCTGGAAGTCCCTGCCCATGAGCTTGGGAATCCAATAAAATAATAATTGACTTTTGAGAGTGTTTACCTAGATTATGTTACAAAAGCCTTGTGCTGTAAACTGTGCTGAACACCATGAGGTTGAATTTCTTAGTCTTTTAAGTTCTTTATGTCTAAGTCACCAGACAGAATGGCAGGATGCTGCTCCGACTGCTGTATACAACCAGGAGTGGTTGGCTGCAGAGAGGGAAGGATAAAACAGTAGGGAAGTCCAGAAAGTAGAAGGTCTAGCAGGGACTGAGAAAAGTGGAAAGAGTAGGTAAAGAAGGAGGTAATTTGTTAGATTAAAAATTAGAATGAGACCAAAATAGAGATTTATTCCTTTGCATGATAAACAGAGGAGGAAGTGAGAATGGAAAAGAAAACGGAGCCAGAATATATTTAACATGCTGGGTGTGTTTGAGTAAAATGTGTTAAGTTGTTGCTTATACAGGTAGGAGAAAAGAAACTCTAGACATCAGACCATGTGTGTATCTGCCTTTCTGTCCATCAGTTCAAGTACAACTCTGTTTGTAACAAAGCTGAGAGCCCTATATAGATAAAACTGAAGTGAGGATCTATCCTGGTTTTGGCCAGGATAGAGCTAAATTTCTTCTTAGCAGCTAGAATAGTGCTGTGTTTTGGATTTATTATGGGATTTGGTATGAAAAGAATGTTGGTATTACAATGATGTTTTTAGTTGTTGCTAAGAAATCAAGGACTTTTCAACTTCCAGTGCTTTGCTAATGTGCAGGTAGGAGAGGGTATAGTCAAAGCAAGAGATCCAAATTGGCATTTGGATATGCCAATGGGATATTCCATATCATGCAACATCATATACAACATCATCCTCAGTATATAGATTAAGTTTGGCTGGGAAGTTCTGTCTCCTTCTTTTGGGATTATGGGTTTGGGATTTTCTCTCCTCTGGGATTGCTAGACAGGAACAGACTGGGCATTGGTCCACAAGAGATGAGCAATTGCAGTGTGCATCACTTGTTTGTATATATTATTATTATTATCATCATCATCATCAATATCATGATTATCATTATTATTTTAAATTTATTTCATTTCTACTATTAAATTGTTCTTATCTCAATCCATTAGTGTCCTTACCTTTACCCCGCCAATTCTCTCCCCAGCTCCCCAGGATGGGGGAACATGAGCAAGCAGGCGTGTGGTGTTCAACTGCCAGCTGGGTTAAAATTGTAACAGGATCAAAATCCTTCCTCAGGGCACATAAATATTTTTAAATCCACTTCCTACCATGAAGACCAAAACAGGTGAGCCATTACCTTACCCAAAATCACACAAGGATGGACCAGTTTCTGCACTCTGAGTTTCTCACAAGTCTGCCAAAAGGGAGAATTCAGAGCCTTGAACTTCGGTTTCCAGAGTAAGGTTCAGCTTGAAATTCTGTAGACTATTTTAAAAATATTTTTTTCCCCTTTATGGAAAAGCCTTAAATGTGTCCTTTATGTTTCAGGGTGAAACAATTCTCTCCCACTGTCCTCCCAAATCAGAATTTCCTAGGAAACTGGAACAGGTTTCCAGACACTGGAACAGGTTTCCCAGAGAAGCTGTGGATGTCCCCTGCCCGGAAGTGTTTAAGGCCAGGCTGGATGAGGCTTTGAGCAACCTGATCTACTGGAAGGTGTCCCTGCTGATGGCAGGGGGATTGGAACTAGATGATCTTTAAGGTCCCTTCCAATCCAAACCATTCTATGATTCTATGAAATGGAAAGGTCAGCTTTAGACCTTCTCACAGCTGACCTCTGTGATACGCATGTGAAACACGGCCAGTTCCTCCACACACAACAACTCAAACTCCACACACAACAGTTCCTGCACACACAACAACTCAAACTGTTGTATGGGTTTGACCCCAAGTTGTTACTCTAGTTTCTGTAACAGCCCATGTGGTGATCTCATGAGCAAACATGCTGGGCTTTTTCAGACTTCAGACTTACAGAGGTTTGCAGAAACATCCCAAATGTTACATGTCAAAGGGTATATCACAGAGGAAGTTCATCAGAGAATAACAAGAGTGTTTATTTTGGGAACTGGATTTTCTTATACTTTATGGAAGAACATTTTGAAGTATTGGAGGTGTGACATTCTTTTCCAACACAAAGACATGGATCTAAAATTGACTTTACAACAGTACAATTTATTCCCTTTTATAGCTTACAGATGGAAGTTCGTCAATCTCCTTATCCCCTACTCCAACACAGTTTAAATTCCTACAATGGCTGGGAAATATAACACTAATTTAGGTAAGCTCTCTTTTACTCTGTATCCTAGTTCACAGCAAAATACTCAGTTCCAACAATGAGCCTTAATAATGAGCCATTTAGCTAAGATTTTTAATGGCTTAGCCAAGTATTGCACTCAGGTGCTCTAAAAAGCCACATCCCAGCATACAGTGGACTCTATAAATCTCGTGTTGTATTGTTTGTGGGCAATCTTCTCTGCCTGAGCAAAAATTGAAAAGAAAAAAAAAAAAAAAGCTAAGACTCCAATGATATAGAAATGGATTATTCTTACTCTTTCAACAGCATTTACATTACAATTCAATGGAGTTTGTAATACACATGGTGAAAGTATAGACCTCTTAATATCCACTATCATGGAGTCTACTGCAAGTCCTAACACATTGTCAACTGCATATTCAGGACATGAAATATGATTTTGCATCTAACTTCAGCCTTGTTCATTGGCAATATATTTGTTCTAAAAGTTTATACCTATAGGCATACTGCTGCCACTGAAGTAAAAGAGAATTTTTTCATTAGCCTTTGAGAGAAAATATATTCTCATCAGTTTTGAACTGAGCAAATGGGCAAGGGAATGTAGATTAATAGTCCTGCACTTGCTAATGGCAGCATAATTGTGCACAAGTAAGGTCTGTGGCATTTTGAAACAGTACTTGACTTTCTTTTCAGTGGCTTTATATATGTATAAATTTTTCCTCAGGAGCTAGTGTGCCAGTAAAATTTCTCGTTTTCAGCAGCAATGTCAGTCCAACTGACTAGCTGAGAGTCTGTGTTTACTTTTGTAGTTAACAGTTTTTTTCCTTCTATTCATCAATTAACAGCAGTCTCAATTTTTGGTAGTATTTTGGAAAGCAAATTTTCTCTGTTAAAATTTAGTCAAAAAACAAAAATATAGCAGTTATATTTGTTTTCAGTGCCAAACACACTCTCCTCACCAGAGATCAGCCAGTGGTGCCAATAAAATCTCACAATCCTAACCACTCAGATTAACAAATTGCAGTTCACACTGTGTTACAGTTTCCCTTTAATACTCCTTTAAAAAAAAAATATATAAGTAAAACCACCACTGATCCAGGGATTGTGTTAACACACATCAAAAGGGATATATTCCACTCTTTATTGAACAGATGGCAGCTAGAGGACTGTGTCACAAAAAAGAATATAGCTGTGGGGTATGTGCTTGCTGATATTAGCTGGGCTAGCAGTTCTCAAGCTCCATTATGTGTCTATGTGGTTGGGAGTGTCAGTTTATGAGGATTCTGCAGTTCAGCAACTCATTGAGATATAAATACATGAAACAAATTCCTCTCTGTCAAATGGACGGTAAAGTTAAAAAGAAGCTGTTTTTGTTCAAATATAACTTTGATGTCATTTGGGCTCACTTGTGCTTACTTACTTTGAAGGTCAGCACAGGAAAGCCACACATGCGCCTGTACATATGCAAATAAAGGTTTCAAAAGGAAGTCCTTTTTGCAGCTTTCAGTAAAGTTTTTTTGGTTTGGTTAGGTTTGTCTTTTTTTAACAGCTAACTCTTCTCCCATGCTCCAGGCAGCTGATGACCTCCTCTCTGCTAATATAGGCCACAAAGACTAGAAAAACCAGGATTACGTCAGGCTTCACAGAATCACAGAATCACAGA
>NW_010314082.1:0-452 GCF_000700745.2 Antrostomus carolinensis
TGACTTCTGGGGATAAGGGCCAAGATTTGGGGCAAAAAAGGGTCAAGATTTGGGGCAAAATGGTTGAGATTTTGTCCAAAGAACTGAGATTTGTTGCAAATAGTTGAGGTTTGGGGCAAAACCAGTGAAGATTGAAGGGAAATTATTGAGATTTGGAGCAGAAACCGTCAACGTTTGGGGCCAAAGGGTTGAGATTTGGACCAAACACTTGAGATTTGCTGCACAGGGTTGAGATTTGGAGCAAAAATGGTCGAGTTTTGAGGATAATGGTCAAAGTTTGAGTGAAAGGTTTGAGGTTTGGTCAAGGATCTGGGTTGGGTGATGGGGTCTGGGCTGGGTTCAGGGGTTTTGGGGAGATTTGGGGACAGAGCACAAGGGTGTTTGGGACACGGTGACAAGGTTGGTGCCACAACCACCATATTCTTTGGCGCAGTAGTAGGTGGCCGTGTCGT